>NW_027039865.1:94896-113999 GCF_034236695.1 Oncorhynchus nerka | reverse complement strand
ATATTAAAGGACCAATCAGTTCTACATGTCTTTAGATACATTAAAGGACCAGTCAGTTCTACATGTCTTTACATACATTAAAGGACCAGTCAGTTCTACATGTCTTTAGATACATTAAAGGACCAGTCAGTTCTATGTCTTCAGATCCTCAATATTAAAGGACCAATCAGTTCCCATGTCTTTAGATACATTAAAGGACCAGTCAGTTCCTAGTGCCTTTAGATGACATTAAAGGACCAGTCAGGTCTTAGTCTTTAAATACATTAAAAGGACCAGTCAGTTCTTAAATCTTTAAAATACATTAAAGACAGTCAGTTCTTAGTCTTTAAATACATTAAAGGACAGTCAGTTCTTCGTCTTTAAATACATTAAAGGACCAGTCAGGTTCTCGTCTCTTAGTTCCTCCAACATTAAGGGACAAGTCAGTTCTACATGTCTTTAGATTCCTCAACATTAAAGGACCAGTCAGTTCTACATGTCTTTGATTCCCTCCAACATTAAAGGACAGTCAGTTCTACATGTCTTTTAGATCCCTCCAACATTAAAGGGACCAGTCAGTTCCTGTCTTTAGATTCCTCCAACATTAGCGACTAAATCAGTTCTACATGTCTTTAGATACATTAAAGGACCAGTCAGTTCTACATGTCTTTAGATACATTAAAGGACCAATCAGTTCTACATGTCTTTAGATACATTAAAGGACCAGTCAGTTCTATGTCTTCAGATACATTAAAGGACCAGTCAGTTCTACATGTCTGACAGACAGAACGTCTATAGTCAGACAGACAGAACCTCTATAGTCAGACAGACAGAACCTCTACAGTCAGAAAGAACCTCTACAGTCAGACAGACAGAACCTCTACAGTCAGACAGACAGAACCTCCACAGTCAGACAGAACCTCTACAGTCAGACAGACAGAACCTCTACAGTCAGACAGACAGATCCTCTACAGTCAGACAGACAGAACCTCTACAGTCAGACAGACAGAACCTCTACAGTCAGACAGAACCTCTACAGTCAGACAGAACCTCTACAGTCAGACAGAACCTCTACAGTCAGACATATCCTCTACAGTCAGACAGACAGATCCTCTACAGTCAGACAGACAGATCCTCTACAGTCAGACAGAACCTCTACAGTCAGACAGATCCTCTACAGTCAGACAGACAGATCCTCTACAGTCAGACAGAACCTCTACAGTCAGACAGACAGATCCTCTACAGTCAGACAGATCCTCTACAGTCAGACAGATCCTCTACAGTCAGACAGAACCTCTACAGTCAGACAGACAGATCCTCTACAGTCAGACATAACCTCTACAGTCAGACAGACAGATCCTCTACAGTCAGACAGACAGATCCTCTACAGTCAGACAGACATAACCTCTACAGTCAGACAGATCCTCTACAGTCAGACAGACAGAACCTCCACAGTCAGACAGAACCTCTACAGTCAGACAGACAGATCCTCTACAGTCAGACAGAACCTCTACAGTCAGACATAACCTCTACAGTCAGACAGACAGATCCTCTACAGTCAGACAGACAGATCCTCTACAGTCAGACAGACAGATCCTCTACAGTCAGACATAACCTCTACAGTCAGACAGACAGATCCTCTACAGTCAGACAGACAGATCCTCTACAGTCAGACAGATCCTCTACAGTCAGACAGACAGATCCTCTACAGTCAGACAGACAGATCCTCTACAGTCAGACAGACAGAACCTCTACAGTCAGACAGACAGAACCTCAACAGTCAGACAGACAGAACCTCCACAGTCAGACAGACAGAACCTCAACAGTCAGACAGACAGAACCTCCACAGTCAGACAGAACCTCTACAGTCAGACAGAACCTCTACAGTCAGACAGAACGTCTACAGTCAGACGGACAGAACCTCTACAGTCAGACAGACAGAACCTCTACAGTCAGACAGACAGAACCTCTACAGTCAGACAGAACGTCTACAGTCAGACGGACAGAACCTTCACAGTCAGATAGAACCTCTACAGTCAGACAGACAGATCCTCTACAGTCAGACAGACATATCCCCTACATTCAGACATAACCTATACAGTCAGACATAACCTCTACAGTCAGACAGAACGTCTACAGTCAGACGGACAGAACCTCTACAGTCAGACAGACAGAACCTCTACAGTCAGACAGACAGAACCTCTACAGTCAGACAGAACGTCTACAGTCAGACGGACAGAACCTTCACAGTCAGATAGAACCTCTACAGTCAGACAGACAGATCCTCTACAGTCAGACAGACATATCCCCTACATTCAGACATAACCTATACAGTCAGACATAACCTCTACAGTCAGACAGAGATCCTCTACAGTCAGACAGACAGATCCTCTACAGTCAGACAGACAGAACCTCCACAGTCAGACAGACAGATCCTCTACAGTCAGACAGACAGATCCTCTACAGTCAGACAGACAGATCCTCTACAGTCAGACAGACAGATCCTCTACAGTCAGACAGACAGATCCTCTACAGTCAGACAGACAGATCCTCTCCAGTCAGACAGACAGATCCTCTACAGTCAGACAGACAGATCCTCTACAGTCAGACAGACAGATCCACTACAGTCAGACAGACAGATCCCCTACAGTCAGACATAACCTCTACAGTCAGACATAACCTCTACAGTCAGACAGACAGATCCTCTACAGTCAGACAGACAGATCCTCTACAGTCAGACAGATCCTCTACAGTCAGACAGACAGATCCTTTACAGTCAGACAGATCCTCTACAGTCAGACAGACAGATCCTCTACAGTCAGACAGACAGAACCTCCACAGTCAGACAGACAGATCCTCTACAGTCAGACAGACAGATCCTCTACAGTCAGACAGACAGATCCTCTACAGTCAGACAGACAGATCCTCTACAGTCAGACAGTCAGATCCTCTACAGTCAGACAGACAGATCCTCTCCAGTCAGACAGACAGATCCTCTCCAGTCAGACAGATCCTCTACAGTCAGACAGACAGATCCTCTCCAGTCAGACAGACAGATCCTCTACAGTCAGACAGACAGATCCTCTACAGTCAGACAGACAGATCCTCTACAGTCAGACAGACAGATCCTCTACAGTCAGACAGACAGATCCTCTACAGTCAGACAGATCCTCTACAGTCAGACAGATCCTCTACAGTCAGACAGACAGATCCTCTACAGTCAGATCCTCTACAGTCAGACAGACAGATCCTCTCCAGTCAGACAGACAGATCCTCTCCAGTCAGACAGACAGATCCTCTCCAGTCAGACAGACAGATCCTCTCCAGTCAGACAGACAGATCCTCTCCAGTCAGACAGACAGATCCTCTACAGTCAGACAGACAGATCCTCTACAGTCAGACAGACAGATCCTCTACAGTCAGACAGACAGATCCTCTACAGTCAGACAGATCCTCTCCAGACAGACAGAACCTCTACAGTCAGACAGACAGATCCTCTACAGTCAGACAGACAGAGCTTCTACAGTCAGACAGATCCTCTATGTAGAAACCCAGCATTATCAGTCATTACCAACTAAAATTACTATGTAGAAACCAGGTATTATGAGTCATTACTATGTAGAAACCCAGCATTATCAGTCATTAACAACTAAAAATACTATGTAGAAACCAGGTATTATGAATCATTACTATGTAGAAACCCAGCATTATTAGCCATTACTACGTAGAAACTTGACATTATCCGACATTACTATGTAGCACCCCCAGCATTATCAGTCATTACCACGTAGCACCCCCAGCATTATCAGTCATTACCACGTAGCACCCCCAGCATTATCAGTCATTGCCACGTAGCACCCCCAGCATTATCAGTCATTACCACGTAGCACCCCCAGCATTATCAGTCATTGCTATGTAGAAACTCAGTATTATCAGTCATTACTATGCAGAAACTCAGCATTATCAGTCATTACTATGTAGAAACTCAGCATTATCAGTCATTGCTATGTAGAAACTCAGTATTATCAGTCATTACTATGTAGAAACTCAGCATTATCAGTCATTACCACGTAGCACCCCCAGCATTATCAGTCATTACCACGTAGCACCCCCAGCATTATCAGTCATTACTATGTAGAAACCAGGTATTATGAGTCATTATGAAACATAACGGGAAACTATGCTACCTTTTCATCTTCATCATCTTCATCGCCCAAGTCCATATTATCCTAGAAAGAAAAGATTAGTAAAGTGAAGGATAGGAAATGTCCAGACCTGTGGTTCACTACATGAATCCAGGCATTATTATGAGCTGTCCTCCCCTCAGCAGCCTCCACTGGTTGGTGTACAGTAGTAGGTCCATGTAGTGTGTCAGGATGTGAACAGATGACATCACATGACTGATCCTCTGCACTGACTTACACATGATCATGCTGAGGGCTTTGGTAGTAGTTCTAGAATCTAGGATATAGTGGTAGTAGTTCTAGAATCTAGGAGATAGTGGTAGTAGTTCTAGAATCTAGGAGATAGTGGTAGTAGTTCTAGAATCTAGGAGATAGTGGTAGTAGTTCTAGAATCTAGGAGATAGTGGTAGTAGTTCTAGAATCTAGGATATAGTGGTAGTAGTTCTAGAATCTAGGAGATAGTGGTAGTAGTTCTAGAATCTAGGAGATAGTGGTAGTTGTAGAATCTAGGGGATAGTGGTAATAGTTCTAGTATCTAGGAGATAGTGGTAGTTGTAGAATCTAGGAGATAGTGGTAGTAGTTCTGGAATCTAGGAGATAGTGGTAGTAGTTCTAGAATATAGGAGATAGTGGTAGTTGTAGAATCTAGGGGATAGTGGTAGTAGTTGTAGAATCTAGGAGATAGTGGTAGTTGTAGAATCTAGGGGATAGTGGTAATAGTTGTAGAATCTAGGAGATAGTGGTAGCAGTTGTAGAATCTAGGAGATAGTGGTAGCAGTTGTAGAATCTAGGAGATAGTGGTAGTAGTTGTAGAATCTAGGAGATAGTGGTAATAGTTGTAGAATCTAGGGGATAGTGGTAATAGTTGTAGAATCTAGGGGATAGTTGTAATAGTTGTAGAATCTAGGAGATAGTGGTAGTAGTTGTAGAATCTAGGGGATAGTGGTAATAGTTGTAGAATCTAGGGCATAGTGGTAATAGTTGTAGAATCTAGGGGATAGTGGTAGTAGTTCTAGAATCTAGGGGATAGTGGTAGTAGTTCTAGAATCTAGGAGATAGTGGTAGTAGTTCTAGAATCTAGGGGATAGTGGTAGTAGTTCTAGAATCTAGGAGATAGTGGTAGTAGTTCTAGAATCTAGGGGATAGTGGTAGTAGTTCTAGAATCTAGAGATAGTGGTAGCAGTTCTAGAATCTAGGAGATAGTGGTAATAGTTCTAGAATATAGGAGATAGTGGTAGTTGTAGAATCTAGGGGATAGTGGTAATAGTTGAAGAATCTAGGAGATAGTGGTAATAGTTGTAGAATCTAGGGGATAGTGGTAATAGTTGTAGAATCTGGGAGATAGTGGTAATATTTGTAGAATCTAGGGGATAGTGGTAATAGTTGTAGAATCTAGGAGATAGTGGCAGTAGTTGTAGAATCTAGGAGATAGTGGTAGTAGTTGTAGAATCTAGGAGATAGTGGTAATAGTTCTAGAATCGAGGAGATAGTGGTACTAGTTGTAGAATCTAGGATATAGTGGTAGTAGTTGTAGAATCTAGGAGATAGTGGTAGTAGTTCTAGAATTTAGGAGATGGTGTTAGTTGTAGAATCTAGGGTATAGTGGTAATAGTTGTAGAATCTGGGAGATAGTGGTAACAGTTGTAGAATCTAGGAAATAGTGGTAATAGTTGTAGAATCTAGGAGATAGTGGTAGTTGTAGAATCTAGGAGATCGTGGTAGTTGTAGAATCTAGGAGATCGTGGTAGTAGTTGTAGAATCTAGGAGATAGTGGTAGGTGTAGAATCTAGGAGATAGTGGTAGTTGTAGAATCTAGGAGAGAGTGGTAGTAGTTGTAGAATCTAGGAGATAGTGGTAATAGTTGTAGAATCGAGGAGATAGTGGTAATAGTTGTAGAATCTAGGAGATAGTGGTAGTAGTTCTAGACTATAGGAGATAGTGGTAGTAGTTCTATAATCTAGGAGATAGTGGTAATAGTTGTAGAATCTAGGGGATAGTGGTAATAGTTGTATAATCTAGGAGATAGTGGTAGTTGTATAATCTAGGAGATAGTGGTAGTTGTAGAATCTAGGAGATAGTGGTAGTTGTAGAATCTAGGGGATAGTGGTAGCAGTTCTAGAATCTAGGGGATAGTGGTAGTAGTTGTAGAATCTAGGATATAGTGGTAATAGTTGTAGAATCTAGGAGATTGTGGTAGTAGTTGTAGAATCTAGGAGATAGTGGAAGTAGTTGTAGAATCTAGGAGATAGTGGTAATGGTTGTAGGGGAATAGGATTAAACATGGCTGTTTGGAGTGAGGCGCTGTACTGACCAGGTCCTGGTTGGCCCGTCCAGATGCAATCTGAAGATAGTTCCATGTGATGAGCAGAACCAGACAGAGAGGCAACATGTAGAACTCCCAATGCCACACCACAAGCAGGAATATCTATAGGAAGAGATGAGAGGACGGGAGAGGAGAGGAGAAGTAGCATAGGACAGAGGGGAGCGGGTAGGGAAGGAGAAGGAGTAGGGAAGGAGATGAGGGGAGAGGGTAGGGGATGAAAGGGGAGGAGGAGAAGAGAGGAGTGGGGGAAGAGGGGGAGGGAGAGGCGGGGATGAGAGGGAAGGAGAGAAGATGATAGAAAAGGAGGGGAAGAGGAAATGAAGAGAGAAGAGGAGAGGGAGTAGGAAGGGGAGAGGGAGATGGGAGGAGGGGAGAGGAAAGGAGAAGCGGAGAAAAGAGAAGAGGGTAGGAGTAGGGGAGAGGAGAGGCGGATGGGAGAAGAGGGTGGAGAGGGGAGGAGTAGGGGAGAGGAGAGGCAGATGGGAGAAGAGGGGAGGAGTAGGGGGGAGAGAAGAGGAGAAGGGAGGGGAGATGAGAGGATGAGTACAGGGGAGGAGTAGGGGAGAGGAGAGGCAGATGGGAGGAGAGGGGGAGGAGTAGGGGGAAGAGAAGAGGAGATGAGAGGATGAGTACAGGGGAGGAGTAGGGGGGAGAGAAGAGGAGATGAGAGGATGAGCAGTCTACACTGTAGCTGAGGCTAGATCCTATCTTCTTCTCCTCTAGTGGGACCAGTCTACACTGTAGCTGAGGCTAGATCCTATCTTCTCCTCTAGTGGGACCAGTCTACACTGTAGCTGAGGCTAGATCCTATCTTCTTCTCCTCTAGTGGGACCAGTCTACACTGTAGCTGAGGCTAGATCCTATCTTCTCCTCCTCTAGTGGGACCAGTCTACACTGTAGCTGAGGCTAGATCCTATCTTCTTCTCCTCTAGTGGGACCAGTCTACACTGTAGCTGAGGCTAGATCCTATCTTCTTCACCTCTAGTGGGACCAGTCTACACTGTAGCTGAGGCTAGATCCTATCTTCTCCTCCTCTAGTGGGACCAGTCTACACTGTAGCTGAGGCTAGATCCTATCTTCTCCTCCTCTAGTGGGACCAGTCTACACTGTAGCTGAGGCTAGATCCTATCTTCTTCTCCTCTAGTGGGGCCAGTCTACACTGTAGCTGAGGCTAGATTCTATCTTCTTCTCCTCTAGTTGGACCAGTCTACACTGTAGCTGAGGCTAGATCCTATCTTCTCCTCCTCTAGTGGGACCAGTCTACACTGTAGCTGAGGCTAGATCCTATCTTCTTCTCCTCTAGTGGGACCAGTCTACACTGTAGCTGAGGCTGGATCCTATATTCTTCTCCTCTAGTGGGACCAGTCTACACTGTAGCTGAGGCTAGATCCTATCTTCTTCTCCTCTAGTGGGACCAGTCTACACTGTAGCTGAGGCTAGATCCTATCTTCTTCTCCTCTAGTGGGACCAGTCTACACTGTAGCTGAGGCTAGATCCTATCTTCTTCTCCTCTAGTGGGACCAGTCTACACTGTAGCTGAGGCTAGATCCTATCTTCTTCTCTTCTAGTGGGACCAGTCTACACTGTAGCTGAGGCTAGATCCTATCTTCTTCTCTTCTAGTGGGACCAGTCTACACTGTAGCTGAGGCTAGATCCTATCTTCTCCTCCTCTAGTGGGACCAGTCTACACTGTAGCTGAGGCTAGATCCTATCTTCTCCTCCTCTAGTGGGACCAGTCTACACTGTAGCTGAGGCTAGATCCTATCTTCTTCTCCTCTAGTGGGACCAGTCTACTAGTGGGACCAGTCTACACTGTAGCTGAGGCTAGATCCTATCTTCTTCTCCTCTAGTGGGACCAGTCTACACTGTAGCTGAGGCTAGATCCTATCTTCTTCTCCTCTAGTGGGACCAGTCTACACTGTAGCTGAGGCTAGATCCTATCTTCTTCTCCTCTAGTGGGACCAGTCTACACTGTAGCTGAGGCTAGATCCTATCTTCTCCTCTAGTGGGACCAGTCTACACTGTAGCTGAGGCTAGATCCTATCTTCTTCTCCTCTAGTGGGACCAGTCTACACTGTAGCTGAGGGCTAGATCCTATCTTCTTCTCCTCTAGTGGGACCAGTCTACACTGTAGCTGAGGCTAGATCCTATCTTCTTCTCCTCTGGGACAGTCTACAGTGAGGGACCAGTCTGCACACTGTAGCTGAGGCTAGATCCTATCTTCTTCTCCTCTAGTGGGACCAGTCTACACTGTAGCTGAGGCTAGATCCTATCTTCTTCTCCTCTAGTGGGACCAGTCTACACTGTAGCTGAGGCTAGATCCTATCTTCTTCTCCTCTAGTGGGACCAGTCTACACTGTAGCTGAGGCTAGATCCTATCTTCTTCTCCTCTATTGGGACCAGTCTACACTGTAGCTGAGGCTAGATCCTATCTTCTCCTCCTCTAGTGGGACCAGTCTACACTGTAGCTGTGGCTAGATCCTATCTTCTTCTCTTCTAGTGGGACCAGTCTACACTGTAGCTGAGGCTAGATCCTATCTTCTTCTCTTCTAGTGGGACCAGTCTACACTGTAGCTGAGGCTAGATCCTATCTTCTCTGTCAGGATTTGGCCAGGGTTGTTCCGGTTTTTGGTCACTAGATGCCCCCATTGTGCCTTTTGACCTTTTGTTTTCCCTTGATCCCCATTATTATTTGCACCTGTGCCTGCTTCCCCTGATTGTATTTAAACCCTTTGTTTTCCTCAGTCCTTTGCTCTGTGTTTTGTATGTTAGCACTCCAGCCCTAGTATTCTGTTAACTCTTGCTGATCCGGTGGACGCTCTTGTGGAATTCTGTTTTTTGTTCTTGTTTATTTATTTTTGAGTATCTTTTGAGGCTTTTTGTGCTATACCTACCACCTTGTGGATTTACCTTTTGTCTTGGAGGATTACCTTTGTTCTTGTGGAATTCCTTTTGAGGTTGTGGAGTTACATGTGTTCCCTGAAGGACTTCACTTTTACTTCATTAAATACACCGTCTCAAGTACTGCTGTGTCTGCCTCATCTTCTGGGTTCTGCCGACTATTCGTGGCTCAGTTGGTTAAGTGACTGTTTCTCACTCCGGAGACCCGGGTTCGTAACCGGGTCCTGACAGAAGCACAGAGCACAAAAATGAACCCAGAGGCAGCCAGTTCCCAGGACCTTGTTGCCATGCTGTCCCACCACCAGGAGACTGTCCAACGCCACGAAGCCGCCCTGGTTCAGCAAGAGGCCTTAATGGCTAGACATTCTCATCTTCTGTCGGAGATGCTGACTTCCATAAAGCAGATATCTGATCGACTTACTCGGCAACAGTTCCCGTCCCAGTACCTCAGATTCACGTACCCATGGCAGTTAACCCTCTGGCTGAACTCGTCTTCCACCTCCCCAACGGTTCTCAGGTGATCCAAGTGCTTGTAAAGGGTTTCTCACCCAATGTTCTCTCTCCTTCGAGCTGCAACCCTCGTCGTTCCCCACCGACCGGTCTAAGATCGCATATATCATCACCCTGCTGTCGGAAAAAGCCCTGGCCTGGGCTACTGCTGTGTGGGATGCCCATAGTTCCTGCTGTGCCAGCTACTCTGCCTTTGCTGAGGAATTCAAACGAGTGTTTCAAGGCCCAAGCAGTGGTCCTGACTCAGCCAAACAGCTCCTGACTCTCCACCAAGGTCGGCGCAGCGTGACGGACTATGCCATCCAGTTCCGCACGGTGGCAGCAGCGAGTGGTTGGAACAACGAGGCGCTCACTGTGTGCTTTCTGAAAGGCCTTTCCGACACTATCCAAGATGATGGTGGTTCCCGGATTGTCCGGGAACCACCGGACAATCTCGAGTCCCTGATCAAGTTGGCCTCACGCATTGACCAGCGTCTGAGAGAGAGAGAACTCAACCGTAGACCTCTAGCCCCTATCAGTCACAGCTCCGAGTCCCCACCTTTATCCTCGCTGGCTCCACCGGAACCCATGCAGATTGGACGCATCTCCCAGGCTGAGAGAGACCGCCGGATGAGGGAGCGACGCTGTCTATATTGCGGCAAACCGGGCCATTTCCGTTCCACGTGTCCCGGGCTCCAGGGAAACGCTCTGTCCCGTACAGACCGGGGGGAACTGTAACGGGAAACATAACCTCCTCCCATCCGTCCAACTCCCGTCTGCTCATTCCAGTCACCCTTTCCTGGGACAACCACAAGCTTCACCTTCAAGCCTTGGTAGACTCTGGAGCCGCAGGTAACTTCATGGATGGTGTCTGGGCGAAGGAGAATGGCGTTCCCTTTGAACCTCTAAGTGACCCCATGAGGGTTACTACATTGGATGGAAGCCCTTTGGGATCTGGACTTGTCACTCATGTCACTACCTCCTTGCGACTTTCAGTTTCACAACACAAGGAATTGATGAACTTTCATTTGATCTCCTGTTCCGAGTTCCCTCTCGTCCTTGGATACCCCTGGCTTCACAGCCATAACCCTCACATCGACTGGTCTGTGGGCACTATCAAGCAGTGGGGTCCTACGTGCCAAGCTACATGTATTTTCCCGAATTCCCCGAGTTCTACTCCCGAGTCTTTAGAATCCATCGACCTGACCCGAGTTCCCGAGTGTTACCATGACCTCAAACTGGTATTTAGCAAACAGAGGGCCACCATGCTACCACCCCATAGACCTTATGATTGCCCCATCGAACTGTTTCCGGGCACTTGCCCCCCAGGGGTCGGATCTTTTCCTATCTCCACCCGAACGAGCTGCTATGGATACCTACATCAAGGACGCTCTGGAAGCAGGCCTCATGCGTCCATCCACCTCCCGGCGGGAGCAGGGTTTTCTTTGTGGCCAAGAAAGACGGTGGATTACGTCCTTGCATCGACTACCGGGGACTCAATGCCATAACCGTCCGTAACCGTTACCCGCTACCCCTTATGGCCACAGCCTTCGAGCTGCTCCAGGAAGCAGTTGTTTTCACTAAGCTTGACCTGCGGAACGCATACCATCTTGTGCGGATCAGACCTGGTGACGAGTGGAAGACCGCGTTCAACACGCCTACTGGTCACTATGAATACTTGGTGATGCCCTTCGGCCTGACCAACGCCCCAGCGGTGTTCCAAGCGCTCATAAACGATGTGCTTAGGGATATGCTTAACATATTTGTGTTTGTTTACTTGGATGACATCCTCATCTTTTCGAGCTCTCTTCAAGAACACACAAAGCATGTCAGACAAGTACTCAAACGCCTCCTAGACAGCCATCTGTACGTTAAGCCGGAAAAATGTGAATTCCATTCATCCCGAGTACAATTCCTGGGATTTGTAGTGGAACCCGGTCGAGTCCAAATGGACCCCAGGGCGGTAGCGGATTGGCCCACCCCCAAATCCGTTAAGGAAGTTCAGCGTTTCCTGGGCTTCACAAACTTTTACCGCAAGTTCATCAAGAACTTCAGCTTGGTGGCAGCCCCTCTCTCAGCTTTAACCAAGGGTGGCAATGCAAGGTTTTTGTGGGGAAGAGAAGCTGAGACGGCCTTCCAAGGACTCAAGCAGCGTCCTCTCTGCTCCCATCCTGATACTACCGACTACGGATGAACCGTTTGTGGTGGAGGTAGACGCCTCAGAGGTTGGTGTTGGAGCTGTCCTGTCTCAGAGGGGTGAAGACAAGAAGCTTCATCCGTGCGCTTTCTTCTCACACCGGCTTACCCAGGCTGAGAGGAACTACGATGTGGGGGATCGTGAACTCCTAGCGGTTAAGATGGCATTGAAGGAATGGAGACACTGGCTCGAGGGGGCTTCTCACCCGTTTCAAGTGCTTACGGACCACAAAAATCTGGAGTATATCCAGCAGGCGAAGCGGTTGAACTCTAGACAAGCTAGATGGTCTCTTTTCTTCAATCGATTCCAGTTTATCCTCACCTATCGGCCCGGGTCGAAGAATCTCAAACCGCATGCCCTGTCCCGAGTCTACGCTCCTGCCATTCGAGATGACACCCTAGGGGGGGTCTATGTATTTTGTGTTTTTCTTCATGTATTGGGTCAGGCCAGGGTGTGGCATGGAGTTTTTGTATTGTGGTGTGTTTTGTCTGGGGGTTTTGGTGTGTATGTTAGTGGGATTGTAGCTTAGTAGGGTGTTCTAGGAAAGTCTATGGCTGTCTGGAGTGGTTCTCAATCAGAGGCAGGTGGTTATCGTTGTCTCTGATTGGGAACCATATTTAGGCAGCCATATTCTTTGGTTGTATTGTGGGTGATTGTCCTTAGTTGTCCTTATTCTGTGTTAGTTTGCACCAGTTTAGGCTGTTTCGGTTTTCATTACGTTTATTGTTTTGATTCGTGTTACGTTGTTTTATTAAACATGGATCGAAATCTACACGCTGCAGTTTGGTCCGACTCTCCTTCACCATTAGAAAACCGTTACACAGAGACAGAGAGAGACTCCCATATTGAGAACACCTACAGACAGAGACAGAGAGAGACTCCCATATTGAGAACACCTATTGACTGGAAATGGGGAACCCCCCTGCTAGGGATTCTGGTTGTATGGGAGACACTGTAGATGGTGCTGCTATACTACAGTATATCTAGTTTGGTAATGCTACGTTTAGATGTTGAAAAAGGGTGACTGCCTCACCAGGAAGGCTATGAGACTCCTCTGGAAACTCTGCCACTGAAAACAGCTGTTGATGTACTGGAACGTGGACTGCACTGCTCTGTAAAGGTTACGCACGCGGTACACGTTACGCGCCAACATCTGGAACGAATACAGAAACACACCTTAAAAAGATGCTGAGAACAACACAAAATGGCTGCCTGTTTCGCAAATATTTTAACTACGGTGATTCATTTTAGCAAACCTTTTTAGAAAACTTGGGATTGTCTTCCATGAATTTCTTCTCCTTTGGTTTAAATGTTCTGATAGCTGCTCTGACCTAAAAACACAAGATGAAAACAGAAGTCAAATAGAGAGAGATGGAGGGAGACACTGGTTGTTCCTGTTTAAATAGAGAGAGATGGAGGAAGACACAGGTTGTTCCTGTTTAAATAGAGAGAGATGGAGGAAGACACAGGTTGTTCCTGTTTAAATAGAGAGATGGAGGAAGACACAGGTTGTTCCTGTTTAAATAGAGAGAGATGGAGGAAGACACAGGTTGTTCCTGTTTAAATAGAGAGAGATGGAGGAAGACACAGGTTGTTCCTGTTTAAATAGAGAGAGAGAGAGAGGTTGTTCCTGTTTAAATGAGAGAGATGGAGGAAGACACAGGTTGTTCCTGTTTAAATAGAGAGAGATGGAGGAAGACACAGGTTGTTCCTGTTTAAATAGAGAGAGAGATGGAGAAGATGGAGATGGAGGAAGACACAGGTTGTTCCTGTTTAAATAGAGAGAGATGGAGGAAGACACAGGTTGTTCCTGTTTAAATAGAGAGATGGAGGAAGACACAGGTTGTTCCTGTTTAAATAGAGAGAGATGGAGGAAGACACAGGTTGTTCCTGTTTAAATAGAGAGAGATGGAGGAAGACACAGGTTGTTCCTGTTTAAATAGAGAGAGATGGAGGAAGACACAGGTTGTTCCTGTTTAAATAGAGAGAGATGGAGGAAGACACAGGTTGTTCCTGTTTAAATAGAGATGGAGGAAGACACAGGTTGTTCCTGTTTTAAATGGATGGAAGACACGGGTTGTTCCCTGTTTAAACAGAGAGATGGAGGAAGACACAGGTTGTTCCTGTTTAAATAGAGAGAGATGGAGGAAGACACAGGTTGTTCCTGTTTAAATAGAGAGAGATGGAGGAAGACACAGGTTGTTCCTGTTTAAATAGAGAGATGGAGGAAGACACAGGTTGTTCCTGATTAAATAGAGAGATGGAGGAAGACACAGGTTGTTCCATTTAAATAGAGAGAGATGGAGGAAGACACAGGTTGTTCCTGTTTAAATAGAGAGAGATGGGAGGAAGACACAGGTTGTTCCTGTTTAAATAGAGAGATGGAGGAAGACACAGGTTGTTCCTGTTTAAATAGAGAGAGATGGAGGAAGACACAGGTTGTTCCTGTTTAAATAGAGAGAGATGGAGGAAGACACAGGTTGTTCCTGTTTAAATAGAGAGAGATGGAGGAAGACACAGGTTGTTCCTGTTTAAATAGAGAGATGGAGGAAGACACAGGTTGTTCCTGTTTAAATAGAGAGATGGAGGAAGACACAGGTTGTTCCTGTTTAAATAGAGAGAGATGGAGGAAGACACAGGTTGTTCCTGTTTAAATAGAGAGATGGAGGAAGACACAGGTTGTTCCTGTTTAAATAGAGAGAGATGGAGGAAGACACAGGTTGTTCCTGTTTAAATAGAGAGAGATGGAGGAAGACACAGGTTGTTCCCGCACACACACACACACACACACACACACACACACACACACACACACACACACACACACACACACACACACACACACACACACACACACACACAATCTGTCAGGACTGGTACTGGTCCATCTGTATAAAACATCATTCCAGATGTCTGACCCTACAGTACAGTATCTGATAGGACCGGTCCATATGACCCTACAGTACAGTATCTGTTAGGACCGGTCCATCGGTCCAGATGACCCTACAGTACAGTATCTGTCAGGACCGGTCCATCGGTCCAGATGACCCTACAGTACAGTATCTGATAGGACCGGTCCAGATGACCCTACAGTACAGTATCTGACAGGACCGGTCCATCGGTCCAGATGACCCTACAGTACAGTATCTGATAGGACCGGTCCATCGGTCCAGATGACCCTACAGTACAGCATCTGTCAGGATCGGTCCAGGTCCAGATGACCCTACAGTACAGTATCTGTTAGACCGGTCCAGATGACCCTACAGTACAGTATCTGTCAGGACCGGTCCCGGTCCAGATGACCCCACAGAACCGTCCAGCCCCCCCTATACCCTATGGGACAGTACCGACAGGACCGGTCCATATGACCCACAGAACAGCCCCTATACCCTATGGGCCCTACAGTACAGTATCTGACAGGACCGGTCCAGATGATCAGAACAGCCCCCAGTACCCTATGGGCCCCTACAGTATCTGACAGGACCGGTCCAGATGACCCTACAGAACAGCCCCTATACCCTATGGGCCCTACTACAGTATCTGACAGGACCGGTCCAGATGACCTACAGTATAGTATCTGACAGGACCGGTCCAGATGACCCTACAGAACAGCCCCCTATACCCTATGGGCCCCACAGTACAGTATCTGACAGGACCGGTCCAGATGACCCTACAGAACAGCCCCTATACCCTATGGGCCCTACAGTACAGTATCTGATAGACCGGTCCAGATGACCCTACAGTACAGTATCTGACAGGACCGGTCCAGATGACCCTACAGAACAGCCCCTATACCCTATGGGCCCTACAGTACAGTATCTGACAGGACCGGTCCAGATGACCCTACAGAACAGCCCCCTATACCCTATGGGCCCTACAGTACAGTATCTGACAGGACCGGTCCAGATGACCCTACAGTACAGTATCTGACAGGACCGGTCCAGATGACCCTACAGTACAGTATCTGACAGGACCGGTCCAGATGACCCTACAGTACAGTATCTGATAGGACCGGTCCAGATGACCCTACAGAACAGCCCCCTATACCCTATGGGCCCTACAGTACAGTATCTGACAGGACCGGTCCATATGACCTACAGAACAGCCCCTATACCCTATGGGCCCCTGGCCAACAGAATAGACTGGAGGGGCAGCAGACAGTGTGATTGGACTCACTGGGTTGAAGACGAGCTCCAGCTCTAGGGAGATGCTTCCTTTAGACAGACACCCCAGATCCTCTTTCTTCAGGGGACAGCAGATCGGTTGACCATTGTGGATCTGGAGGGGACAGAGAGTGTAATGTAATGTACAGGTAATATACAGAGACCAACACTAAGCTGGAACAGTGGATTACTGGAAAACAGAGGGTGAAGACATGACTTGAACTCCCATTCATCTAATGAAAATACATAGTGTAAAATGTCAGAGGATTAACAGAGAGTAGAGGAGTGGTCACTATGTTACTCACAGAGACAGGAGGAGTGGTCACTATGTTACTCACAGAGAGTAGAGGAGTGGCCACTATGTTACTCACAGAGAGTAGAGGAATGGTCACTATGTTACTCACAGAGAGTAGAGGAATGGTCACTATGTTACTCACAGAGACAGGAGGAGTGGTCACTATGTTACTCACAGAGAGTAGAGGAGTGGCCACTATGTTACTCACAGAGAGTAGAGGAATGGTCACTATGTTACTCACAGAGAGTAGAGGAATGGCCACTATGTTACTCACAGAGAGAAGAGTGGCCACTATGTTACTCACAGAGAGTAGAGGAATGGTCACTATGTTACTCACAGAGAGTAGAGGAGTGGCCACTATGTTACTCAGAGAGTAGAGGAATGGCCACTATGTTACTCACAGAGAGTAGAGAGTGGCCACTATGTTACTCACAGAGAGTAGAGGAATGGTCACTATGTTACTCACAGAGAGTAGAGGAATGGACACTATGTTACTCACAGAGAGTAGAGGAATGGCCACTATGTTACTCACAGAGAGTAGAGGAGTGGTCACTATGTTACTCACAGAGAGTAGAGGAATGGTCACTATGTTACTCACAGAGAGTAGAGGAATGGTCACTATGTTACTCACAGAGAGTAGAGGAATGGTCACTATGTTACTCACAGAGAGTAGAGGAGTGGTCACTATGTTACTCACAGAGAGTAGAGGAATGGTCACTATGCTACTCACAGAGAGTAGAGGAATGGTCACTATGTTACTCACAGAGAGTAGAGGAGTGGTCACTATGCTACTGACAGAGAGTAGAGGAGTGGTCACTATGTTACTCACAGAGAGTAGAGGAATGGCCACTATGCCACAGAGAGCAGAGGAATGGCCACTTTGCTACTTACAGAAAGCAGAGGAATGGCCACTTTGCTACCTCACAGAAAGCAGAGGAATGGCCACTTGCCACTCACAGAGAGTAGAGGAATGGCCTGCACCTCACAGAGAGTAGAGAATGGCCACTATGTTTACTCACAGAGAGTAGAGGAATGGCCACTATGTTACTCACAGAGAGTAGAGGAATGGCCACTATGTTACTGACAGAGGAGGAGGTCACTATGTTACTCACAGAGAGTAGAGGAGTGGCCACTATGTTACTCACAGAGAGTAGAGGAGTGGCCATATGTTACTCACAGAGACTGGAGGAATGGTCACTATGTTACTCTGTAGAGTAGATTGGCCACTATGTTACTCACAGAGAGTAGAGGGAGTGGCCACTATGTTACTCACAGAGTAGAGGGAGTGGTCACTATGCTACTCACAGAAAGCAGAGGAGTGGTCACTATGCTACTCACAGAAAGCAGAGGAATGGCCACTATGCTACTCACAGAAAGCAGAGGAATGGCCACTATGCTACTCACAGAAAGCAGAGGAATGGCCACTTTGCTACTCACAGAGAGTAGAGGAATGGCCACTATGCTACTCACAGAAAGCAGAGGAATGGCCAGGTTACTACTCACAGAAAGCAGAGGAATGGCAACTTTGCTACTTACAGAGAGTAGAGGAGTGGTCACTATGCTACTCACAGAAAGCAGAGGAATGGCCACTATGCTACTCACAGAAAGCAGAGGAATGGCCACTTTGCTACTTACAGAAAGCAGAGGAATAGCCAGGTTACTACTCACAGAAAGCAGAGGAATGGCCAGGTTACTACTCACAGAAAGCAGAGGAATGGCCAGGTTACTACTCACAGAAAGCAGAGGAATGGCCAGGTTACTACTCACAGAAAGCAGAGGAATAGCCACTTTGCTACTTACAGAGAGTAGAGGAATAGCCATACTATCCTGCCACAGAAAGCACAGAGGAATAGCCAGGTATGTTACTCAGCAGAAAGCAGAGGAATGGCCACTATGCTACTCACAGAAAGCAGAGGAATGGGCCACTTTGTTACCACAGAAAGCAGAGGAGTGGTCACTATGCTACAGAGGAATCACATGAAAGCAGAGGAATGGCCAGGTTACTACTCACAGAAAGCAGAGGAATGGCCACTATGCTACTCACAGAAAGCAGAGGAATGGCCACTATGCTACTCACAGAGAGTAGAGGAGTGGCCACTTTGCTACTTACAGAGAGTAGAGGAGTGGTCACTATGCTACTCACAGAAAGCAGAGGAATGGCCACTATGCTACTCACAGAAAGCAGAGGAATGGCCACTATGCTACTCACAGAAAGCAGAGGAATGGCCACTATGCTACTCACAGAAAGCAGAGGAATGGCCAGGTTACTACTCACAGAAAGCAGAGGAATGGCCAGGTTACTACTCACAGAAAGCAGAGGAATGGCCACTATGCTACTCACAGAAAGCAGAGGAATGGCCACTTTGCTACTCACAGAAAGCAGAGGAATGGCCACTTTGCTACTCACAGAAAGCAGAGGAATGGCCACTATGCTACTTACAGAAAGCAGAGGAATGGCCACTTTGCCCAGGAAGTCAGGTGCTTTGTCTCCATCCTCATCAAAGACGGTCAGGTCCAGAATATCATGGATGTCTTTTACTGGGCTGGACAACACACACACATGGATATAAAT
>NW_027039865.1:76730-94396 GCF_034236695.1 Oncorhynchus nerka | reverse complement strand
ATACATTAAAGGACCAGTCAGTTCTACATGTCTTTAGATACATTAAAGGACCAGTCAGTTCTACATGTCTTTACATACATTAATAACTTGTTAGGGAAGCGGTCCCGTTGTGGGGATCAAATCAGCTGAAATTTCAAGTGCGCCACGTATAGTTTTTGATAAAACTCAAACCTTCATTAAAATACACATACAAGGTACTGAATTAAAGCTACACTCGTTGTGAATCTAGCTACCGAGTCAGATTTGTAAAATGCTTTTCGGCGAAAGCATGAGAAGCTATTATCTGATAGCATACACCCCCAGTCAGTTCTACATGTCTTTAGATACATTAAAGGACCAGTCAGTTCTACATGTCTTTAGATACATTAAAGGACCAGTCAGTTCTACATGTCTTGAGATACATTAAAGGACCAGTCAGTTCTTCATCTTTAGATACATTAAAGGACCAGTCAGTTCTACATGTATTTACATACATTAAAGGACCAGTCAGTTCTATGTCTTCAGATTCCTCCAATATTAAAGGACCAATCAGTTCTACATGTCTTTAGATACATTAAAGGACCAGTCAGTTCTACATGTCTTTAGATACATTAAAGGACCAGTCAGTTCTACATGTCTGTAGATACATTAAAGGACCAGTCAGTTCTACATGTCTTTAGATACATTAAAGGACCAGTCAGTTCTACGTCTTTAGTTCCTCCAACATTAAAGGACCAGTCAGTTCTACGTCTTTAGATTCCTCCAACATTAAAGGACCAATCAGTTCTACATGTCTTTAGATACATTAAAGGACCAGTCAGGTCTTCGTCTTTAAATACATTAAAGGACCAGTCAGGTCTTCGTCTTTACATACATTAAAGGACCAGTCAGTTCTATGTCTTCAGATTCCTCCAATATTAAAGGACCAATCAGTTCTACATGTCTTTAGATACATTAAAGGACCAGTCAGTTCTACATGTCTTTAGATACATTAAAGGACCAGTCAGTTCTTCGTCTTTAAATACATTATAGGACCAGTCAGTTCTATGTCTTCAGATTCCATGTCTTCAGATTTGTAGAGATACCTCTACAGTCAGACAGAACCTCTACAGTCAGACATATCCTCTACAGTCAGACAGATCCTCTACAGTCAGACAGACAGATCCTCTACAGTCAGACAGACAGATCCTCTACAGTCAGACAGAACCTCTACAGTCAGACAGACAGATCCTCTACAGTCAGACAGATCCTCTACAGTCAGACAGACAGAACCTCTACAGTCAGACAGAACCTCTACAGTCAGACAGATCCTCTACAGTCAGACAGACAGATCCTCTACAGTCAGACAGACAGATCCTCTACAGTCAGACAGACATAACCTCTACAGTCAGACAGACAGATCCTCCAAAGTCAGACAGAACCTCTACAGTCAGACAGACAGATCCTCTACAGTCAGACAGACAGATCCTCTACAGTCAGACAGATCCTCTACAGTCAGACATAACCTCTACAGTCAGACAGACAGATCCTCTACAGTCAGACAGACAGATTCTCTACAGTCAGACAGACAGATCCTCTACAGTCAGACAGACAGATCCTCTACAGTCAGACATAACCTCTACAGTCAGACAGACAGATCCTCTACAGTCAGACAGATCCTCTACAGTCAGACAGACAGATCCTCTACAGTCAGACAGACAGATCCTCTACAGTCAGACAGACAGAACCTCTACAGTCAGACAGACAGAACCTCCACAGTCAGACAGACAGAACCTCAACAGTCAGACAGACAGAACCTCCACAGTCAGACAGACAGAACCTCAACAGTCAGACAGACAGAACCTCCACAGTCAGACAGAACCTCTACAGTCAGACAGAACCTCTACAGTCAGACAGAACGTCTACAGTCAGACGGACAGAACCTCCACAGTCAGACAGACAGAACCTCCACAGTCAGACAGACAGAACCTCCACAGTCAGACAGAACCTCTACAGTCAGACAGACAGAACCTCCACAGTCAGACAGAACCTCTACAGTCAGACAGAACCTCTACAGTCAGACAGAACGTCTACAGTCAGACAGACAGAACCTCTACAGTCAGACAGACAGAACCTCTACAGTCAGACAGAACGTCTACAGTCAGACGGACAGAACCTTCACAGTCAGATAGAACCTCTACAGTCAGACAGACAGATCCTCTACAGTCAGACAGACATATCCCCTACAGTCAGACAGATCCTCTACAGTCAGACATAACCTCTACAGTCAGACATAACCTCTACAGTCAGACAGACAGATCCTCTACAGTCAGACAGACAGATCCTCTACAGTCAGACAGATCCTCTACAGTCAGACAGACAGATCCTCTACAGTCAGACAGATCCTCTACAGTCAGACAGACAGATCCTCTCCAGTCAGACAGACAGATCCTTTACAGTCAGACAGACAGATCCTTTACAGTCAGACAGATCCTCTACAGTCAGACAGACAGATCCTCTACAGTCAGACAGACAGAACCTCCACAGTCAGACAGACAGATCCTCTACAGTCAGACAGACAGATCCTCTACAGTCAGACAGACAGATCCTCTACAGTCAGACAGACAGAACCTCCACAGTCAGACAGACAGATCCTCTACAGTCAGACAGACAGATCCTCTACAGTCAGACAGTCAGATCCTCTACAGTCAGACAGACAGATCCTCTACAGTCAGACAGACAGATCCTCTACAGTCAGACAGACAGATCCTTTACAGTCAGACAGATCCTCTACAGTCAGACAGACAGATCCTCTCCAGTCAGACAGACAGATCCTCTACAGTCAGACAGACAGATCCTTTACAGTCAGACAGACAGATCCTTTACAGTCAGACAGATCCTCTACAGTCAGACAGACAGATCCTCTACAGTCAGACAGACAGATCCTCTACAGTCAGACAGACAGATCCTTTACAGTCAGACAGATCCTCTACAGTCAGACAGACAGATCCTCTCCAGTCAGACAGACCGATCCTCTCCAGTCAGACAGACAGATCCTCTCCAGTCAGACAGACAGATCCTCTACAGTCAGACAGACAGATCCTTTATAGTCAGACAGATCCTCTACAGTCAGACAGACAGATCCTCTCCAGTCAGACAGACAGATCCTCTAAAGTCAGACAGACAGATCCTCTACAGTCAGACAGACAGATCCTCTACAGTCAGACAGATCCTCTCCAGACAGACAGATCCTCTACAGTCAGACAGACAGATCCTCTACAGTCAGACAGATCCTCTCCAGACAGACAGAACCTCTACAGTCAGACAGACAGATCCTCTACAGTCAGACAGACAGATCCTCTCCAGTCAGACAGACAGATCCTCTACAGTCAGACAGACAGATCCTCTACAGTCAGACAGACAGATCCTCTACAGTCAGACAGACAGATCCTCTACAGTCAGACAGACAGAGCTTCTACAGTCAGACAGATCCTCTATGTAGAAACCCAGCATTATCAGTCATTACCAACTAAAATTACTATGTAGAAACCAGGTATTATGAGTCATTACTATGTAGAAACCCAGCATTATCAGTCATTAACAACTAAAAATACTATGTAGAAACCCAGCATTATTAGCCATTACTACGTAGAAACTTGACATTATCAGTTATTGCTATGTAGAAACTCAGCATTATCAGTCATTACTATGTAGAAACTCAGCATTATCAGTCATTACTATGTAGAAACTCAGTATTATCAGTCATTACTATGTAGAAACTCAGCATTATCAGTCATTACTATGTAGAAACTCAGCACTATCAGTCATTACTATGTAGAAACTCAGCATTATCAGTCATTACTATGTAGAAACTCAGCATTATCAGTCATTACCACGTAGCACCCCCAGCATTATCAGTCATTACTATGTAGAAACTCAGCATTATCAGTCATTACTGTGTAGAAACTCAGCATTATCAGTCATTACTATGTAGAAACGCCGCATTATCAGTCATTACTATGTAGAAACTCAGCATTATCAGTCATTACTATGTAGAAACTCAGCATTATCAGTCATTACTATGTAGAAACCAGGTATTATGAGTCATTATGAAACATAACGGGAAACTATGCTACCTTTTCATCTTCATCATCTTCATCGCCCAAGTCCATATTATCCTAGAAAGAAAAGATTAGTAAAGTGAAGGATAGGAAATGTCCAGACCTGTGGTTCACTACACGAATCCAGGCATTATTATGAGTTGTCCTCCCTCAGCAGCCTCCACTGGTTGGTGTACAGTAGTAGGTCCATGTAGTGTGTCAGGATGTGAACAGATGACATCACATGACTGATCCTCTGCACTGACTTACACATGATCATGCTGAGGGCTTTGGTAGTAGTTCTAGAATCTAGGATATAGTGGTAGTAGTTCTAGAATCTAGGAGATAGTGGTAGTTGTAGAATCTAGGGGATAGTGGTAATAGTTCTAGAATCTAGGAGATAGTGGTAGTAGTTCTAGAATCTAGGAGATAGTGGTAGTTGTAGAATCTAGGGGATAGTGGTAATAGTTCTAGAATCTAGGAGATAGTGGTAGTTGTAGAATCTAGGGGATAGTGGTAATAGTTCTAGTATCTAGGAGATGGTGGTAGTTGTAGAATCTAGGAGATAGTGGTAGTAGTTCTAGAATCTAGGAGATAGTGGTAATAGTTGTCAAATCTAGGGGATAGTGGTAATAGTTGTCGAATCTAGGAGATAGTGGTCGTAGTTCTAGAATCTAGGGCATAGTGGTAATAGTTGTAGAATCTAGGAGATAGTGGTAATAGTTGTAGAATCTAGGAGATAGTGGTAGTAGTTCTAGAATCTAGGGCATAGTGGTAATAGTTGTAGAATCTAGGGGATAGTGGTAATAGTTGTAGAATCTAGGGGATAGTGGTAATAGTTGTAGAATCTAGGAGATAGTGGTAGTAGTTCTAGAATCTAGGGCATAGTGGTAATAGTTGTAGAATCTAGGGGATAGTGGTAATAGTTGTAGAATCTAGGGGATAGTTGTAGAATCTAGGAGATAGTGGTAGTAGTTGTAGAATCTAGGGGATAGTGGTAATAGTTGTAGAATCTAGGGGATAGTGGTAATAGTTGTAGAATCTAGGGGATAGTGGTAATAGTTGTCAAATCTAGGGGATAGTGGTAATAGTTGTCGAATCTAGGAGATAGTGGTAGTAGTTCTAGAATCTAGGGCATAGTGGTAATAGTTGTAGAATCTAGGGGATAGTGGTAATAGTTCTAGAATCTAGGAGATAGTGGTAGTTGTAGAATCTAGGGGATAGTGGTAATAGTTCTAGAATCTAGGAGATAGTGGTAGTAGTTCTAGAATCTAGGAGATAGTGGTAGTTGTAGAATCTAGGGGATAGTGGTAATAGTTCTAGAATCTAGGAGATAGTGGTAGTTGTAGAATCTAGGGGATAGTGGTAATAGTTCTAGTATCTAGGAGATAGTGGTAGTTGTAGAATCTAGGAGATAGTGGTAGTAGTTCTAGAATCTAGGAGATAGTGGTAGTAGTTCTAGAATCTAGGAGATAGGTGTAGTTGTAGAATCTAGGGATAGTGGTAATATTCCAGTGCATCTAGGAGATAGTGGTAGTTGTATAATCTGAGGAGATAGTGTAGTAGTTCTAGAATCTAGGAGATAGTGTTAGTAGTTCTAGAATCTAGGAGATAGTGGTAGTTGTAGAATCTAGGGGATAGTGGTAGTAGTTGTAGAATCTAGGAGATAGTATTGTAGAATCTAGGGATAGTGGTAATAGTTGTAGAATCTAGGAGATAATTAGTTGTAGTTGTAGAATCTAGGAGATAGTGGTAATAGTTGTAGAATCTAGGGGATGAGTGGTAATAGTTGTAGAATCTGGGGATGATTGTAGAATCTGGGAGATAGTGGTAGTAGTTGTAGAATCTAGGGGATGGTGGTAATAGTTGTAGAATCTAGGGGATAGTGGTAATAGTTGTAGAATCTGGGGATAGTGGTAATAGTTGTCAGATCCACAGGTTGGTAATGGTTTAGCATCAAGATCTAGGAGATGGTGGTCGTAGTTCTAGAATCTAGGGCATAGTGGTAATAGTTGTAGAATCTGAGGATAGTGGTAATAGTTGTAGAATCTAGGAGATAGTGGTAGTAGTTCTAGAATCTAGGGCATAGTGGTAATAGTTGTAGAATCTAGGGGATAGTGGTAGTAGTTTGTAGAGATCTGGGGATAGTGGTAGTAGTTCTAGAATCTAGGAGATAGTGGTAGTAGTTCAAAATCTAGGGGATAGTGGTAGTAGTTCTAGAATCTAGGAGATAATTAGTAGCAGTTCTAGAATCTAGGAGATGAGTGGTAATAGTTCTAGAATCTAGGAGATAGTGGTAGTTGTAGAATCTAGGGGATGAGTGGTAATGGTTGTAGAATCTAGGAGATGAGTGGTAGTTGTAGAATCTAGGAGATCGTGGTAGGTAGTTAGTGGTAGCAGTTGAGAATCTAGGGAGATGTATAATCTGGTAGGTGTAGAATCTAGGATAGTGGATAGAATCCTAGGGGATAGTGGTAATTTGTAGAATCTAGGATAGTGGTAATAGTTGTAGTAGATAGTAATATTTGTAGAATCTAGGGGATAGTGGTAATAGTTCTAGAATCTATGAGATAGGAGATGTAGAATCTAGGATATAATAGTTGTAGAATCTAGGAGATAGTGGTAGTTGTAGAATCCCCTGAGGAGATTGTTGGTAGTTGGTAAGAATCTAGGAGATCGTGGTAGTTGTAGAATCTAGGAGATAGTGGTAGGTGTAGAATCTGGAGATAGTGGTAGTTGTAGAATCTGGGAAAGTGGTAGTAGTTGTAGAATCTAGGAAGTAGTGGTAATAGTTCTAGAATCGGAGATAGTGGTAATAGTTGTAGAATCTAGGAGATAGTGGTAGGTGTAGAATCTAGGAGATAGTGGTAGTTGTAGAATCTGGGGAGATAGTGGTAGTAGTTGTAGAATCTAGGAGATAGTGGTAATAGTTCTAGAATCGAGGAGATAGTGGTAATAGTTGTAGAATCTAGGAGATAGTGGTAGTAGTTGTAGAATCTAGGGGATAGTGGTAATAGTTGTAGAATCTGTGAGGATAGTGGTAGTAGTTGTAGAATCTGGGGAGAGAGTGGTAGTAGTTCTAGAATCTAGGAGATAGTGGTAACAGTTGTAGAATCTGGGAGATAGTGGTAATAGTTGTAAAATCTAGGGGATAGTGGTAATGAGTTGTATAATCTAGGAGATAGTGGTAGTTGTATAATCTAGGAGATAGTGGTAGTTGTAGAATATAGGAGATAGTGGTAGTTGTAGAATATAGGGGATAGTGGTAGTAGTTGTAGAATCTAGGAGATAGTGGTAATAGTTCTAGAATCTAGGAGATCGTGGTAGTTGTAGAATCTAGGAGATCGTGGTAGTTGTAGAATCTAGGAGATAGTGGTAGTTGAAGAATCTAGGAGATAGTGGTAGTTGTAGAATCTAGGGGATAGTGGTAGTAGTTGTAGAATCTAGGATATAGTGGTAATAGTTGTAGAATCTGGGAGATAGTGGTAACAGTTGTAGAATCTAGGAGATAGTGGTAATAGTTGTAGAATCTAGGAGATAGTGGTAGTTGTAGAATCTAGGAGATTGTGGTAGTTGTAGAATCTAGGAGATCGTGGTAGTTGTAGAATCTAGGAGATAGTGGTAGGTGTAGAATCTAGGAGATAGTGGTAGTTGTAGAATCTAGGAGAGAGTGGTAGTAGTTGTAGAATCTAGGAGATAGTGGTAATAGTTCTAGAATCTAGGAGATGATGTGAAGTAATAGTTGTAGAGATCTAGGAGATAGTGGTGGTTGGGAATCTGAGAGATTGTGGTGGTTAGCAGAATCTGGAGATGGCTGGTGATTTGTAGAGATCTGGGAGATGGTGGTAGGTGTAGAATCTGGGAGGATAGTGGTAGTTGTGAGATCTGAGAGGAGTGGTGATGATTGAGATCTGACTGATGGTGGTAATAGTTCTAGAATCGAGGAGATAGTGGTAATAGTTGTAGAATCTAGGAGATAGTGGTAGGTGTAGAATCTAGGAGATAGTAGTTGTAGAATCTAGGAGATAGTGGTAGTAGTTGTAGAATCTAGGAGATAGTGGTAATAGTTCTAGAATCGAGGAGATAGTGGTAATAGTTGTAGAATCTAGGAGATAGTGGTAGTAGTTGTAGAATCTAGGGGATAGTGGTAATAGTTGTAGAATCTATGAGATAGTGGTAGTAGTTGTAGAATCTAGGAGAGTGGTAGTAGTTCTAGAATCTAGGAGATAGTGGTAACAGTTGTAGAATCTAGGAGATAGTGGTAATAGTTGTAAAATCTAGGGATAGTGGTAATAGTTGTATAATCTAGGAGATAGTGGTAGTTGTATAATCTAGGAGATAGTGGTAGTTGTAGAATATAGGAGATAGTGGTAGTTGTAGAATATAGGGGATAGTGGTAGTAGTTGTAGAATCTAGGAGATAGTGGTAATAGTTCTAGAATCTAGGAGATCGTGGTAGTTGTAGAATCTAGGAGATCGTGGTAGTTGTAGAATCTAGGAGATAGTGGTAGTTGAAGAATCTAGGAGATAGTGGTAGTTGTAGAATCTAGGGGATAGTGGTAGTAGTTGTAGAATCTAGGATATAGTGGTAATAGTTGTAGAATCTAGGAGATTGTGGTAGTAGTTGTAGAATCTAGGAGATAGTGGAAGTAGTTGTAGAATCTAGGAGATAGTGGTAATGGTTGTAGGGGAATAGGATTAAACATGGCTGTTTGGAGTGAGGCGCTGTACTGACCAGGTCCTGGTTGGCCCGTCCAGATGCAATCTGAAGATAGTTCCATGTGATGAGCAGAACCAGACAGAGAGGCAACATGTAGAACTCCCAATGCCACACCGCCAGCAGGAATATCTATAGGAAGAGATGAGAGGACGGGAGAGGAGAGGAGAAGTAGCATAGGACAGAGGGGAGCGGAGTAGGGAAGGAGAAGGAGTAGGGAAGGAGATGAGGGGAGAGGAGTAGGGGATGAAAGGGGAGGAGGAGAAGAGAGGAGTGGGGGAAGAGGGGAGAGGAGAGGCGGGGATGAGAGGGAAGGAGAGAAGATGATAGAAAAGGAGGGGAAGAGGAAATGAAGAGAGAAGAGGAGAGGAGTAGGAAGGGGAGAGGAGGAGATGGGAGGAGGGGAGAGGAAAGGAGAGAAGCGGAGGAAAAGAGAAGAGGGTAGGAGTAGGGGAGAGGAGGGGAGAGGAGAGGCGGATGGGAGAAGAGGGGTGGAGAGGGGGAGGAGTAGGGGGGAGAGAAGAGGAGATGAGAGGATGAGTACAGGGGAGGAGTAGGGGAGAGGAGAGGCAGATGGGAGAAGAGGGGAGGAGTAGGGGGGAGAGAAGAGGAGAAGGGAGGATGAGTACAGGGGAGGAGTAGGGGGGAGAGAAGAGGAGAGGATGAGCAGTCTACACTGTAGCTGAGGCTAGATCCTATCTTCTTCTCCTCTAGTGGGACCAGTCTACACTGTAGCTGAGGCTAGATCCTATCTTTCTTCTCCTCTAGTGGGACCAGTCTACACTGTAGCTGAGGCTAGATCCTATCTTCTCCTCCTCTAGTGGGACCAGTCTACACTGTAGCTGAGGCTAGATCCTATCTTCTCCTCTAGTGGGACCAGTCTACACTGTAGCTGAGGGCTAAGGCTAGATCCTAACCTCTCACATTACATATCTATAGCAGGGGCTAGAATCTGTCCTCTCACAGCACATATCTATAGCAGGGGCTAGAATCTGTCCTCTCACAGTACATATCTATAGCAGGGGCTAGAATCTGTCCTCTCACAGTCTCCAGATCTCAACCCCATAGAAAATCTTTGGAGGGAGTTGAAAGTCCGTGTTGCCCAGCAACAGCCCCAAAACATCACTGCTCTAGAGGAGATCTGCATGGAGGAATGGGCCAAAATACCAGCAACAGTGTTTGAAAACCTTGTGAAGACTTACAGAAAGCGTTTGACCTCCATTGCCAGCCAAAGGGTATATAACAAAGTATTGAGATAAACTTTTTGTTATTGACCAAATACTTATTTTCCACCATAATTTGCAAATAAATTCATAAAATCCTATACTGTGATTTTCTGGCTTTTTTCTTCACATTTTGTCTAGGTGAAGTGTACCTATGATGAAAATTACAGGCATGGACACACATCCATACATATGTAGAAGCTGGAAGCAGAAGCCTGAGCGTTGTTGTCCATTAGTTTACTCTAAAGGTGGGGAGGGGTGGGAGAGTGTATATAGTATGTAGAGTGTATATAGTATGTAGAGCCTGAGCTCAGTGTCAGGACAGGCAGAACAGGTCTGAACCAGGAGGGCTCAGTGTTGTCCATTAGTTTACTCTAATTAGGGGAGGGGTGGGAGAGTGTATATAGTATGTAGAGTGTATATAGTATGTAGAGTGTATATAGTATGTAGAAGCCTGAGCTCAGTGTCAGGACAGGCAGAAACAGGTCTGAACCAGGAGGGCTCAGTGTTGTCCATTAGTTTACTCTAGTTAGGGGGAGGATTGGGAGGGTGTAATATATAGTATGTAAAATTGTATATAGTATGTAGAGTGTATATAGTATGTAGAAGCCTGAGTGTTGTTGTCCATTAGTTTACTCTAATTAGGGGAGGGGTGGGAGGGTTAGAAAGTAATGAAGGAACATATCTTTTAAAGGATACAGTGCTTTGGAAAGTATTCAGACCCTTATTTTTACACATTTTGTTACGTTACAACCTTATTCTAAAAATGGATTCAATCGTTTTCCCCTCCATCAATCAAACACTAAATACCCTCAAATGACAATGCAAGAACAGTTTTTCAAAAATGTTGCATGTATGTAAAACCCAATTCACGTAAACCTTATTGGACGTAAGTATTCAGACCCTTTGCTGAGATTAAAATTGAGCTCAGGTTCATCCTGTTTCCATTGATCATCCCTGAGATGTTTCTACAACTTTGCTGGAGTCCACCTGTGGGAAATTCAATTGACCTGACATGTTTGGAAAGGCACACACCTGTCTATATATATATATATATGAATGAATATGAGAACAAACACCATTGTATTACAACCCATATTTATGCTTATTTATTTTCCCTTGTGTACTTTAACCATTTTGTACATCGTTACAACACTGTATATATATAATATGACATTTGAGAGGCTGACTGCTACAGACAGAGACAGAGAGAGGCTGACTGCTACAGACAGAGACAGAGAGAGAGGCTGACTGCTACAGACAGAGACAGAGAGAGAGGCTGACTGCTACAGACAGAGACAGAGAGGCTGACTGCTACAGACAGAGACAGAGAGAGAGGCTTGCTACAGACAGAGACAGAGAGAGAGGCTGACTGCTACAGACAGAGAGAGAGGCTGACTGCTACAGACAGAGACAGAGAGAGAGGCTGACTGCTACAGACAGAGAGAGAGGGCTGACTGCTACAGACAGAGACAGAGAGAGAGGCCAACTGCTACAGACAGAGACAGAGAGAGGGGCTGACTGCTACAGACAGAGACAGAGAGAGAGAGGCTGGCTGCTACAGACAGAGACAGAAGAGGCTGACTGCTACAGACAGAGACAGAGAGAGGCTGACTGCTACAGACAGAGACAGAGAGAGGCTGACTGCTACAGACAGAGAGAGAGAGAGAGGCTGACTGCTACAGACAGAGACAGAGAGAGGCTGACTGCTGCAGACAGAGACAGAGAGAGAGGCTGACTGCTACAGACAGAGACAGAGAGAGAGAGGCTGACTGCACAGACAGAGAGAGAGAGAGGCTGACTGCTACAGACAGAGAGAGAGAGAGAGGATGACTGCTACAGAGACAGAGACAGAGAGAGAGCTGACTGCTACAGACAGAGACAGAGAGAGAGGCTGACTGCTACAGACAGAGACAGAGAGAGAGGCTGACTGCTACAGACAGAGACAGAGAGAGAGGCTGACTGCTACAGACAGAGACAGAGAGAGAGGCTGACTGCACTACAGACAGAGACTGGCACTGCTACAGACAGAGACAGAGAGAGAGGCTGGACTGCTACAGACAGAGACAGAGAGAGGCTGACTGCACACAGACAGAGACAGAGAGAGAGGCTGACTGCTACAGACAGAGACAGAGAGAGAGGCTGACTGCTACAGACAGAGACAGAGAGAGACTCCCATATTGAGAACACCTACAGACAGAGACAGAGAGAGACTCCCTATTGAGAAACACCTATTGACTGGAAATGGGGAAACCCCTGCTAGTGATTCTGGTTGTATAGGAGACACTGTAGATAGTGCTGCTATACCACAGTATATCTAGTTTGGTAATGCTACGTTTAGATGTTGAAAAAGGTGACTGCCTCACCAGGAAGGCTATGAGACTCCTCTGGAAACTCTGCCACTGAAAACAGCTGTTGATGTACTGGAACGGACTGCACTGCTCTGTAAGCTGTTACGCACGCGTGGCCACGTTACGCGCCAACATCTGAACGAATACAGAAACACACCTTAAAGATGCTGAGAACAACACAAAAATGGCTGCCTGTTTCGCAAATATTTTAACTACGGTGATTCATTTTAGCAAACCTTTAGAAAACTTGGGATTGTCTTCCATGAATTTCTTCTCCTTGGTTTAAATGTTCTGATAGCTGCTCTGACCTAAAAACACAAGATGAAAACAGAAGTCAAATGGAGAGAGATGGAGGAGACACAAGTTGTTCCTGTTTAAAAGAGAGAGATGGAGGAAGACACAGGTTGTTCCTGTTTAAATAGAGAGAGATGGAGGAAGACACAGGTTGTTCCTGTTTAAATAGAGAGAGATGGAGGAAGACACAGGTTGTTCCTGTTTAAATAGAGAGAGATGGAGGAAGACACAGGTTGTTCCTGCTTAAATAGAGAGAGATGGAGGAAGACACAGGTTGTTCCTGTTTAAATAGAGATGGAGGAAGACACAGGTTGTTCCTGTTTAAATAGAGAGAGATGGAGGAAGACACAGGTTGTTCCTGTTTAAATAGGGAGAGAGATTGTTCCTGTTTTTAAATAGAGAGAGATGGAGGAAGATACAGGTTGTTCCTGCTTAAAAGAGAGAGATGGAGGAAGACACAGGTTGTTCCTGTTTAAATAGAGAGAGATGGGAGGAAGACACAGGTTGTTCCTGTTTAAATAGAGATGGAGGAAGACAGGGTTGTTCCTGTTTAAATAGAGAGAGATGGAGAAGACACAGGTTGTTCCTGTTTAAATAGAGAGAGATGGAGGAAGACACAGGTTGTTCCTGTTTCAAATAGAGAGAGATGGAGGAAGACACAGGTTGTTCCTGCTTAAATAGAGAGAGATGGAGGAAGACACAGGTTGTTCCTGTTTAAAAGACAGAGATGGAGGAAGACACAGGTTGTTCCTGTTTAAATAGAGAGAGATGGAGGAAGACACAGGTTGTTCCTGTTTAAATAGAGAGAGATGGAGAAGACACAGGTTGTTCCTGTTTCAAATAGAGAGAGAGATGGAGGAAGACACAGGTTGTTCCTGCTTAAATAGAGAGAGAGATGGAGGAAGACACAGGTTGTTCTTGCTTAAATAGAGAGAGAGATGGAGGAAGACACAGGTTGTTCCTGTTTAAATAGAGAGATGGAGGAAGACACAGGTTGTTCCTGCTTAAATAGAGAGAGATGGAGGAAGACACAGGTTGTTCCTGTTTAAATAGAGAGAGATGGAGGAAGACACAGGTTGTTCCTGCTAAATTTAAAGGTTGTTCCTGTTTAAACAGAGAGATGGAGTGGAAGACACAGGTTGTTCCTGTTTAAATAGAGAGAGATGGAGGAAGACACAGGTTGTTCCTGTTTAACAGAGAGAGATGGAGGAAGACAGGTTGTCTCGCAACAGACACACACACACACACACACACACACACACACACACACACACACACACACACACAGCACACACACACACACACACACACACACAAACACATAATCTGTCAGGACTGGTACCGGGTCCATCTGTATAAAACATCATTCCAGATGTCTGACCTACAGTACAGTATCTGAGGACCGTCCAGTGACCCTACAGTACAGCATCTTGTTAGACCGGGTCCATCGGTCCAGATGACCCTACAGTACAGTATCTGTCAGACCGTCCATCGGTCCAGATGACCCGGCAGTACAGTATCTGATAGGACCGGTCCAGATGACCCTACAGTACAGTATCTGACAGGACCGGTCCATCGGTCCAGATGACCCTACAGTACAGTATCTGATAGGACCGGTCCATCGGTCCAGATGACCCTACAGTACAGTATCTGTCAGGATCGGTCCATCGGTCCAGATGACCCTACAGTACAGTATCTGTTAGGACCGGTCCAGATGACCCTACAGTACAGTATCTGTCAGGACCGGTCCATCGGTCCAGATGACCCTACAGTACAGTATCTGACAGGACCGGTCCAGATGACCCTACAGAACAGCCCCCTATACCCTATGGGCCCTACAGTACAGTATCTGACAGGACCGGTCCATATGACCCTACAGAACAGCCCCTATACCCTATGGGCCCTACAGTACAGTATCTGACAGGACCGGTCCAGATGACCCTACAGAACAGCCCCCTATACCCTATGGGCCCTACAGTACAGTATCTGACAGGACCGGTCCAGATGACCCTACAGAACAGCCCCCTATACCCTATGGGCCCTACAGTACAGTATCTGACAGGACCGGTCCAGATGACCCTACAGTACAGTATCTGACAGGACCGGTCCAGATGACCCTACAGTACAGTATCTGACAGGACCGGTCCAGATGACCCTACAGAACAGCCCCCTATACCCTATGGGCCCTACAGTACAGTATCTGACAGGACCGGTCCAGATGACCCTACAGAACAGCCCCTATACCCTATGGGCCCTACAGTACAGTATCTGATAGGACCGGTCCAGATGACCCTACAGTACAGTATCTGACAGGACCGGTCCAGATGACCCTACAGAACAGCCCCCTATACCCTATGGGCCCTACAGTACAGTATCTGACAGGACCGGTCCAGATGACCCTACAGAACAGCCCCCTATACCCTATGGGCCCTACAGTACAGTATCTGACAGGACCGGTCCAGATGACCCTACAGTACAGTATCTGACAGGACCGGTCCAGATGACCCTACAGTACAGTATCTGACAGGACCGGTCCAGATGACCCTACAGTACAGTATCTGATAGGACCGGTCCAGATGACCCTACAGAACAGCCCCCTATACCCTATGGGCCCTACAGTACAGTATCTGACAGGACCGGTCCATATGACCCTACAGAACAGCCCCCTATACCCTATGGGCCCTGGCCAACAGAATAGACTGGAGGGGCAGCAGACAGTGTGATTGGACTCACTGGGTTGAAGACGAGCTCCAGCTCTAGGGAGATGCTTCCTTTAGACAGACACCCCAGATCCTCTTTCTTCAGGGGACAGCAGATCGGTTGACCATTGTGGATCTGGAGGGGACAGAGAGTGTAATGTAATGTACAGGTAATATACAGAGACCAACACTAAGCTGGAACAGTGGATTACTGGAAAACAGAGGGTGAAGACATGACTTGAACTCCCATTCATCTAATGAAAATACATAGTGTAAAATGTCAGAGGATTAACAGAGAGTAGAGGAGTGGTCACTATGTTACTCACAGAGACAGGAGGAGTGGTCACTATGTTACTCACAGAGAGTAGAGGAGTGGCCACTATGTTACTCACAGAGAGTAGAGGAATGGTCACTATGTTACTCACAGAGAGTAGAGGAATGGTCACTATGTTACTCACAGAGACAGGAGGAGTGGTCACTATGTTACTCACAGAGAGTAGAGGAGTGGCCACTATGTTACTCACAGAGAGTAGAGGAATGGTCACTATGTTACTCACAGAGAGTAGAGGAATGGCCACTATGTTACTCACAGAGAGTAGAAGAGTGGCCACTATGTTACTCACAGAGAGTAGAGGAATGGTCACTATGTTACTCACAGAGAGTAGAGGAGTGGCCACTATGTTACTCACAGAGAGTAGAGGAATGGCCACTATGTTACTCACAGAGAGTAGAAGAGTGGCCACTATGTTACTCACAGAGAGTAGAGGAATGGCCACTATGTTACTCACAGAGAGTAGAGGAATGGACACTATGTTACTCACAGAGAGTAGAGGAATGGCCACTATGTTACTCACAGAGAGTAGAGGAGTGGCCACTATGTTACTCACAGAGAGTAGAGGAATGGTCACTATGTTACTCACAGAGAGTAGAGGAATGGCCACTATGTTACTCACAGAGAGTAGAGGAATGGTCACTATGTTACTCACAGAGAGTAGAGGAGTGGTCACTATGTTACTCACAGAGAGTAGAGGAATGGTCACTATGCTACTCACAGAGAGTAGAGGAATGGTCACTATGTTACTCACAGAGAGTAGAGGAGTGGTCACTATGCTACTGACAGAGAGTAGAGGAGTGGTCACTATGTTACTCACAGAGAGTAGAGGAATGGCCACTATGCTACTCACAGAAAGCAGAGGAATGGCCACTTTGCTACTTACAGAAAGCAGAGGAATGGCCACTTTGCTACTCACAGAAAGCAGAGGAATGGCCACTTTGCTACTCACAGAGAGTAGAGGAATGGCCACTATGCTACTCACAGAGAGTAGAGGAATGGCCACTATGTTACTCACAGAGAGTAGAGGAATGGCCACTATGTTACTCACAGAGAGTAGAGGAATGGCCACTATGTTACTGACAGAAAGCAGAGGAGTGGTCACTATGTTACTCACAGAGAGTAGAGGAGTGGCCACTATGTTACTCACAGAGAGTAGAGGAGTGGCCACTATGTTACTCACAGAGACTGGAGGAATGGTCACTATGTTACTCACAGAGAGTAGAGGAATGGCCACTATGTTACTCACAGAGAGTAGAGGAGTGGCCACTATGTTACTCACAGAGAGTAGAGGAGTGGTCACTATGCTACTCACAGAAAGCAGAGGAGTGGTCACTATGCTACTCACAGAAAGCAGAGGAATGGCCACTATGCTACTCACAGAAAGCAGAGGAATGGCCACTATGCTACTTACAGAAAGCAGAGGAATGGCCACTTTGCTACTCACAGAAAGCAGAGGAATGGCCACTATGCTACTTACAGAAAGCAGAGGAATGGCCACTTTGCCCAGGAAGTCAGGTGCTTTGTCTCCATCCTCATCAAAGACGGTCAGGTCCAGAATATCATGGATGTCTTTTACTGGGCTGGACAACACACACACATGGATATAAATACAGATGTGTGGTTTATATGGCAACTGACCATCGACGGGAATATTAACCTGGGATTAGATGTGTGGTTTATATGGCAACTGGCCATCGACTGGAATATTAACCTAGGGATTAGATGTGTGGTTTATATGGCAACTGACCATCGACTGGAATATTAACCTGGGATTAGATGGGTGGTTTATATGGCAACTGGCCATCGACTGGAATATTAACCTAGGGATTAGATGTGTGGTTTATATGGCAACTGACCATCGACTGGAATATTAACCTGGGATTAGATGTGTGGTTTATATGGCAACTGACCATCGACTGGAATATTAACCTGGGATTAGATGTGTGGTTTATATGGCAACTGACCATCGACTGGAATATTAACCTGGGATT
>NW_027039865.1:62013-76230 GCF_034236695.1 Oncorhynchus nerka | reverse complement strand
GGACTAACCCAGGCTAACTGAACTGGACTAACCCAGGCTAACAAACCCCCTATGGACTAACCCAGGCTAACTGAACTGGACTAACCCAGGCTAACAAACCCCCTATGGACTAACCCAGGCTAACTGAACTGGACTAACCCAGGCTAACTGAACTAGACTAACCCAGGCTAACTGAACTGGACTAACCCAGGCTAACTGAACTGGACTAACCCAGGCTAACTGAACTGGACTAACCCAGGCTAACTGAACTGGACTAACCCAGGCTAACAAACCCCTATGGACTAACCCAGGCTAACTGAACTGGACTAACCCAGGCTAACTGAACTGGACTAACCCAGGCTAACAAACCCCTATGGACTAACCCAGGCTAACAAACCCCCTATGGACTAACCCAGGCTAACTGAACTGGACTAACCCAGGCTAACTGAACCCCCTATGGACTAACCCAGGCTAACAAACTACTAACCCAGGCTAACAAACTAACAAACCCCCTATGGACTAACCCAGGCTAACAAACCCCCTATGGACTAACCCAGGCTAACTGAACTGGACTAACCCAGGCTAACTGAACTGGACTAACCCAGGCTAACTGAACTGGACTAACCCAGGCTAACAAACTGGACTAACCCAGGCTAACTGAACTGGACTAACCCAGGCTAACTGAACTGGACTAACCCAGGCTAACAAACCCCTGGACTAACCCAGGCTAACAAACCCCCTATGGACTAACCCAGGCTAAACCCCTGAACTGGACTAACCCAGGCTAACTGAAACGCCCTGGACTAACCCAGGCTAACAAACCCCCTATGGACTAACCCAGGCTAACAAACCCCCTATGGACTAACCAGGCTAACTGAACTGGACTAACCCAGGCTAACTGAAAACCCCTATGGACTAACCCAGGCTAACAAACCCCTATGGACTAACCCAGGCTAACAAACCCCCTATGGACTAACCCAGGCTAACAAACCCCCTATGGACTAACCAGGCTAACTGAACTGGACTAACCCAGGCTAACTGAAAACCCCCTATGGACTAACCCAGGCTAACTGAACTGGACTAACCCAGGCTAACAAACCCCCTATGGACTAACCCAGGCTAACAAACCCCCTATGGACTAACCCAGGCTAACAAACCCCCTATGGACTAACCCAGGCTAACAAACCCCCTATCGTCCATCTGTCTGTCACAGCCCTGGACTAACCCAGGCTAACTGAATAGTGACTATGCTAAGCTAACCCAGGCTAACTGAATAGTGACTCTCTGTATGTTAAATGTACAAACCCCCTATGGACTAACCCAGGCTAACTGAATAGTGACTCTCTGTATGTTAAATGTACAAACCCCCTATGGACTAACCCAGGCTAACTGAATAGTGACTATGCTAAGCTAACCCAGGCTAACTGAATAGTGACTCTCTGTATGTTAAATGTACAAACCCCCTATCGTCCATCTGTCTGTCACAGCCCGAGCTGGACTAACCCAGGCTAACTGAATAGTGACTCTCTCTGTCTCTCTCTCTCTCTGTATGTTAAATGTACAAACCCCCTATCGTCCATCTGTCTGTCACAGCCCGAGCTGGACTAACCCAGGCTAACTGAATAGTGACTCTCTCTGTCTCTCTCTCTGTCTCTCTGTATGTTAAATGTACAAACCCCCTATCGTCCATCTGTCTGTCACAGCCCGAGCTGGACTAACCCAGGCTAACTGAATAGTGACTCTCTCTGTCTCTCTCTCTGTCTCTCTCTGTATGTTAAATGTACAAACCCCCTATCGTCCATCTGTCTGTCACAGCCCGAGCTGGACTAACCCAGGCTAACTGAATAGTGACTCTCTCTGTCTCTCCCTCTCTCTCTCTCTCTCTCTCTCTCTCTCTGTATGTTAAATGTACAAACCCCCTATCGTCCATCTGTCTGTCACAGCCCGAGCTGGACTAACCCAGGCTAACTGAATAGTGACTCTCTCTGTCTCTCTCTCTCTCTCTCTCTCTGTATGTTAAATGTACAAACCCCCTATCGTCCATCTGTCTGTCACAGCCCGAGCTGGACTAACCCAGGCTAACTGAATAGTGACTCTCTCTGTCTCTCTCTCTCTGTCTCTCTGTATGTTAAATGTACAAACCCCCTATCGTCCATCTGTCTGTCACAGCCCGAGCTGGACTAACCCAGGCTAACTGAATAGTGACTCTCTCTGTCTCTCTCTCTGTATGTTAAATGTACAAACCCCCTATCGTCCATCTGTCTGTCACAGCCCGAGCTGGACTAACCCAGGCTAACTGAATAGTGACTATGCTAAGCTAACCCAGGCTAACTGAGCCCATGTTTTATGCTAAGCTAACCCTGTTGTATCCCCAGGGTGTGTGAGCTGTCCGTGCGTCTGGACGACCCCAACAGTCTGGAGGAGGACATGGGAGTCATCATGCTGGACATGTCTCTCTCTCTTAGGGATAGAGACAACGAGAGGAACTCTGTAAGGAACTAGACAATACAATATACCATATCTAACAGGCTTGGGGTCAATTCCTTTTCAGTTCAGTCAATTCAGGAAGTCAACTGAAATTCCAATTCCATTTGTTCCTCATAGAGAAGCTTTGAAGAAAATGAGAATGAGTTTTTAACTTCCTGATTTGACTGAGTTTGATGGAATTGACCCCAACTATGATGTCTACCATATTCTACAGATGTACTTGCATGTTTTTGTTCCTCTACTACCTGTGACAGTGTGTTGTGCTTGTAACCTGCATGTACTTGTTGCCTGCATGTACCTGTTGCAGAGGTGGCCTAAGAGGAAGAGGAGTATCAGGGTAAGTCATCCAAACATATCCACTCTAGTGTACTGACACCACTATTTAATCACTAAGGATCCACTCTAGTGTACTGACACCACTATTTAATCACTAAGGATCCACTCTAGTGTACTGACACCACTATTTAATCAGGATCCACTCTAGTGTACTGACACCACTATTTAATCACTAAGGATCCACTCTAGTGTACTGACACCACTATTTAATCAGGATCCACTCTAGTGTACTGACACCACTATTTAATCACTAAGGATCCACTCTAGTATACTGACACCACTATTTAATCAGGATCCACTCTAGTGTACTGACACCACTATTTAATCAGGATCCACTCTAGTATACTGACACCACTATTTAATCAGGATCCACTCTAGTGTACTGACACCACTATTTAATCACTTAGGATCCACTCTAGTATACTGACACCACTATTTAATCAGGATCCACTCTAGTGTACTGACACCACTATTTAATCACTAAGGATCCACTCTAGTATACTGACACCACTATTTAATCACTAAGGATCCACTCTAGTATACTGACACCACTATTTAATCAGGATCCACTCTAGTATACTGACACCACTATTTAATCACTAAGGATCCACTCTAGTGTACTGACACCACTATTTAATCACTAAGGATCCACTCTAGTGTACTGACACCACTATTTAATCACTATTTAATCAGGATCCACTCTAGTGTACTGACACCACTATTTAATCACTTAGGATCCACTCTAGTGTACTGACACCACTATTTAATCACTAAGGATCCACTCTAGTGTACTGACACCACTATTTAATCACTAAGGATCCACTCTAGTGTACTGACACCACTATTTAATCACTAAGGATCCACTCTAGTGTACTGACACCACTATTTAATCACTAAGGATCCACTCTAGTATACTGACACCACTATTTAATCACTTAGGATCCACTCTAGTGTACTGACACCACTATTTAATCACTAAGGATCCACTCTAGTATACTGACACCACTATTTAATCACTAAGGATCCACTCTAGTATACTGACACCACTATTTAATCACTAAGGATCCACTCTAGTATACTGACACCACTATTTAATCACTAAGGATCCACTCTAGTATACTGACACCACTATTTAATCACTAAGGATCCACTCTAGTGTACTGACACCACTATTTAATCACTAAGGATCCACTCTAGTATACTGACACCACTATTTAATCAGGATCCACTCTAGTATACTGACACCACTATTTAATCACTTAGGATCCACTCTAGTGTACTGACACCACTATTTAATCACTAAGGATCCACTCTAGTGTACTGACACCACTATTTAATCACTAAGGATCCACTCTAGTGTACTGACACCACTATTTAATCACTTAGGATCCACTTAACTATTTAATCACTAAGGATCCACTCTAGTGTACTGACACCACTATTTAATCAGGATCCACTCTAGTATACTGACACCACTATTTAATCACTAAGGATCCACTCTAGTATACTGACACCACTATTTAATCAGGATCCACTCTAGTGTACTGACACCACTATTTAATCACTAAGGATCCACTCTAGTGTACTGACACCACTATTTAATCAGGATCCACTCTAGTGTACTGACACCACTATTTAATCACTAAGGATCCACTCTAGTGTACTGACACCACTATTTAATCACTAAGGATCCACTCTAGTGTACTGACACCACTATTTAATCACTAAGGATCCACTCTAGTGTACTGACACCACTATTTAATCAGGATCCACTCTAGTGTACTGACACCACTATTTAATCACTAAGGATCCACTCTAGTGTACTGACACCACTATTTAATCACTTAGGATCCACTCTAGTGTACTGACACCACTATTTAATCACTAGGATCCACTCTAGTATACTGACACCACTATTTAATCACTAAGGATCCACTCTAGTGTACTGACACCACTATTTAATCACTAAGGATCCACTCTAGTGTACTGACACCACTATTTAATCACTAAGGATCCACTCTAGTGTACTGACACCACTATTTAATCACTAAGGATCCACTCTAGTATACTGACACCACTATTTAATCACTAAGGATCCACTCTAGTGTACTGACACCACTATTTAATCACTATTTAATCACTAAGGATCCACTCTAGTGTACTGACACCACTATTTAATCACTAAGGATCCACTCTAGTATACTGACACCACTATTTAATCACTAAGGATCCACTCTAGTATACTGACACCACTATTTAATCACTAAGGATCCACTCTAGTGTACTGACACCACTATTTAATCACTTAGGATCCACTCTAGTATACTGACACCACTATTTAATCACTAAGGATCCACTCTAGTGTACTGACACCACTATTTAATCACTAAGGATCCACTCTAGTATACTGACACCACTATTTAATCACTAAGGATCCACTCTAGTATACTGACACCACTATTTAATCACTAAGGATCCACTCTAGTATACTGACACCACTATTTAATCACTAAGGATCCACTCTAGTGTACTGACACCACTATTTAATCACTAAGGATCCACTCTAGTGTACTGACACCACTATTTAATCAGGATCCACTCTAGTGTGCTGACACCACTATTTAATCACTAAGGATCCACTCTAGGATCCAAAACTCTAGTTTACTGACACCACTATTTAATCACTAAATCACTAAGTCCCTCTATGTACTGGACATTGGTCTTTCTCACCACTATTTAATCACTAATAGCACTCAAGAACCCATTCAGTGTTTTATAATGAGTGTACTGACACCACTATTTAATCATCTCTGTTAAATAAACGATCCACTCTAGTTACTGACACCACTATTTAATCACTTAAAGGATCCACTCTAGTGTACTGACACCATATTTAATCAGTGTCCACTCTAGTCCTCCCACTAGTTAATCATACCACTCTATGACTGACACCACTATTTAATCACTTTCCACTCTATTACAGCACCACTATTTAATCACTAAGGAAGAGTGTACTGACACCACTATTTAATCACAGGGATCCACTCCAGTATACTGACACCACTATTTAATCACTAATCCACTCTAGTAGTACTGACACTCCACTTAGTGTACTGACACCACTATTTAATCACTAAGGATAGTGAACTGAATAGTGACTGCACCACTATTTAATGTATTTCTCTGTCAGTTTTAATCAGGATCTTGATGTAACTCACCACTATTTAATTATCTTACTGACACCACTATTTAAGCAGATGACTCTTATACTGACCCACTATTTAATGGATCTCCTATTACTGACACCACTATTTAATCACTAAGGATCCACTCTAGTGGACACCACTATTTAATCACTAAGGATCCACTCTAGTGCACTACTATTTAATCACTAGGAGCCACTCTAGTATACTGACACCACTATTTAATCAGGATCCACTCTAGTATACTGCACTACTTTTAACCAGATCCACTAGTGGACACCACTATTTAATCACTATCCACTCTAGTGTACTGACACCACTATTTAATCACTAAGATCACTATGGCACCCACTATTTAATCCCACTCTAGTGTACTACTATTTAATCCAGAGGATCCACTATGGGACCACTATTTAATCACTAGGATCCACTAGTGTACTGACTATTTAATCAGATCCACTAAGGATCCACTCTAGTATACTGACACCACTATTTAATCACTAGGATCCACTCTAGGACCCACTATTTAATCCTACCATAGTAATGCACTACTATTTAATCCAGATCCCTAGTGGGACCCACTATTTAATCATAATGATCCACTCTTTAGACAGACTATTTAATCACTAAGGACCCTATTCCTACACCACTATAATGCACTACTTTAGACCAGAGCACTAAGGAATATACTGTACCACTACTCACAGGAATAGGTATACTGACAACACTAGTCTTCTGTCTGTCTATTGAATCACTAAGATCCTTTTAATCACTGGCTGCTGTTACTGACACCACTATTTAATCAGGGGACCACTATGCCTGGACACTATTGTACTGACACCACTATTTAATCACAAGGATAATACACACCAGTATTCAATCAAATATTGTTTTCCACTGTTCAGCTCACTATTTAATCCTGGATCCACTCTTATAATGGTGATATAGCATGGCTCATCTGAAATCACTATTTAATCCCACTCTAGTGACTGACACCACTGGTTATCATAGCATGTGTACTAACACTATTTAATCACTGGATCCACTTATCTGTATTTAATCAATGGTGATATAGCACTCATTTGAACCACTCCATGGATCCACCTGGTGTTTATTTAATCACTAAGGTGATATAGCATGGCTCATTTGAAATCCATTTACCTGGTGTTTAATCTGGTGTTTATAATCACTGATATAGTGTACTGACACATTTGAAATCCATTTATCTGGTGTTTATCTGTGTTTATAAAGACTGATATTTAATCATGGCTCTATTACTGACACATTTACTATTTATAATGGTGATATTTAATCATGGATCATCTGTATAAATCCTATTTAATCCTAAGATAATGGTGACTATAGCACTATTTAATCAGTAGTTACACTCTGTGTTACTGACACCACTATTTAATGGTGATCCACTAGTGTACTGACACACTTTTAATCCATGATCCACCTGGTGTTTATAATGGTGATATAGCATGGCTCATTTGTAATGACACATTTAATCACTGGATCCACTTATCTAGTGTTTGACACCACTGGTTAATATAGGATCCACTCATTTGAAACCACTATTTAATCACTTATCTGTATTTATCATGGTGATATCTAGTGTACTGACACCACTATTTAAATCCATTTACCTGGTGTTTAATCACTGGTCCACTTTATAATGACATATTTAATCATGGCTCAGTTACTGAAACCACTATTTAATCAGGATCCATCTAGTGTACTATACCACTATTTAATATAGGATCCACTCATTACTGAAATCCAATCAGGATACCTGGTGTTTACACCACTATTTAATATAGCATGGCTCATTTGAAATCCATTTATCTGGGTTTATCTGTGTTTATACCACTATTTAATACATGGATCCACTTTGTGTACTGACACCACATTTAATCAGGTGTTTATCTAGTGTTTGATACCACTATTTAATCAGGATCCACTCTAGTCTGAAACCACTATTTAATCACTGGGATCCACTCTAGTGTACTGACACCACTATTTAATCACCATTTACCTGGTGTTTATAATGGTGATATAGCACTCATTTTAATCCATCCACTCTAGTGTTTACTGGTGATATAGCATGGCTCATTTGAAATCTATTTAATCAGGATCCATCTGTGTTTACTGACACCACTATTTAATCATGGCTCATCTGAAACCATTTACCACTGTTTAAATCACTATAGGATCCACTCTATCTGAAACCTATTTAATCACTAAGGATGTTTATATACTGACACCACTATTTAATCATGGATCCATCTGTGTACTGACCATTTTACCTGACTGTTTATCTGTGTTTATACCACTATTTAATCACTAGGATCCACTCTATTACTGAAATCACATTTACACTATTTTATATACTGACACCACTGTTTATCACTAAGGATCCATATAGTGTACTGACATTTTAATCACTAAATCCATTTATCTGGTGTTTATCTGTGTTTATAAAGATGATATAGCATGGCTCACTTTGGAATCCATTTACCTGGTGTTTATAATGGTGAATCACTAAGGATCCACTCTATTACTGAAATCCATTTATTTTTATCTGTATTTAATAATGGTGATATAATCATGGCTCATTACTGAAACCACTATTTAATCACTGGATCCATCTGTATTTATAATGGTGATATAGCATGGCTCATTTGAAATCCATTTAATCTGGTGTTTATCTGTGTTTATAATTGATATAGCATGGCTCATCTGACACCATTTACACTATCTGACACCACTATTTAATAACTAAGGATCCACTCTAGTGTACTACACCACTATTTACACTGGATCCACTCTTATCTGACACCACTATTTAATCACTAAGATATAGCATGGCTCATTTGAAATCCATAGTGTACTGACACCACTATTTATAATGTGTACTGATATTTAATCACTAAGGATCCACTTTGAAATCCATTTAATCCTGGTGTTTATCTGTGTTTATAATGGTGATATCACTAAGGATCCACTCTATTTGAAATCCATGTACCTGGTGTTTATAATCACTAAGGTGATATAGCATGGCTCATTTGAAATCCATTTATCTGGTGTTTATCTGTGTTTATAAAGATGACTATAGCATGGCTCATTTGGAATCCATTTACTCTGGTGTTTATACCACTATTTAATCACTAGGATCCACTCTAGTTACTGAAATCCATTTAATCAGGATTACTCTGTGTTTATACTATTAATAGCATAATCTGTGTAAATCCATTTAATCTGGATCCACTTATAATGACACCATATAATCATGGCTCATCTGAAATCCCATTTTAATCCTGGTTTAATATAGCACTAAGGCTCATCTGAAATCCATTTACCTGATGTTTATCTGTATTTATAATGGTGATATAGTATACTCACCTATTTAATCACTATGGATCCACCTGGTGATAATGGTGATATAGCATGATACACCACTATTTAATCACTGGTCCACTTAGTATACTGTGTTTATTTAATAGCATGGCTATTTGAAATCCATCTAGTACCTGGTGTTTATAATGGTGATATTTAATCATGGATCCATTTGAAATCCATTTACCTGGTGTTTATCTGGTGTTTATAATGGTGATATAATCACTGGATCCATTTGTAATCCATTTTAATCTGGTACCACTCTTTATCTGTGTTTATAAAGGATATACATGGCTCATTTGACACCCATTTAATCACTGGTGTTTATAATGGTGACTATAGCATGGCTCATTTGAAATCCATTTACCTGGATGTTAGTATCTGACACCACTATTTAATCACTAAGGTGATATAGCATGGCTCACTATTTAAATCCATGTACCTGGTGTTTATAATGGTGATATAGCATCCACTCATTTGAAATCCATTTAATCCTGGATGTTTATCTGTGTTTATAATGGTGATATTTAATCACTGGCTCATTTGAAACCCATTTAATCACTGGTCCACTTTATACTGACACCACTATTTATATGGTGATATAGCATGGCTCCACTCTGAAATCCATTTAATCACTGGTGTTTATAATGGTTATATAGCACTCTAGTGTACTGACTCATCTGAAATCCATTTACCTGACACCACTGTTTAATCACTGTGTTTATAATGGTGATATAGCATGGCTCATCTGAAATCCATTTAATCACTGAGGTTTATCTGTGTTTATAATCACTAAGGTCCACTATAGTGTACTGACACCACTATTTAATCACTAAGGATCCACTCTAGTGTTTATCTGTGTTTATAATGGACACCACTATTTAATCACTAAGATCCACTCTAGTGTACTGGCACCACTTTTAATCCATGGATCCACCTAGTGTATTTAATCACTGTCCACTTATAACTGATATTTAATCATGGCTCATCTGAAACTCCATTTTACCTGGTCCACTTATAATGGTGATATTTAGCATGGCTCATCTGACACCCTATTTAATCAGGATCCACTTTATCTGTGTTTATAATGGTGATATAGCATGGCTCATCTGAACCCTATTTAATCACTGGATGTTTATAATGGTGATATAGCATGGCTCATCTGAAATCCATTTACCTGGTGTTTATCTGTGTTTATTTAATCATATAGCCAACAGTACTAGTGTACTGAATACTATTTAATGATAACAGTAGTCCACTTTATCTGTGTTTATAATGGTGATACTAGCATATACACAGTATTTACCAGGTGTTTATCTGTGTTTATATCAGGATCCACTAGTATGACTAACAGTATTTACCTGGTGTTTATCTGTGTTTATAATGGTGATATTTAATCATGGATCTCATTTGAAATCATGGATACCTGGTGTTTATAATGGTGATATAGCATGGCTCATTTGAAATCCATTTACCTGGTGTTTATCTGTGTTTATAATCATATAGCATCCTCATTTGAAATCCATTTACCTGGTGTTTATAATGGTGATATAGCATGGCTCATTTGAAATCCATTTATCTGGTGTTTATCTGTGTTTATAAAGATGATATTTAATCATGGCTCATTTGGAATCACTATTTAATAATGGTGATATAGCATGGATCCATTTGAAATCCATTTACCTGGTGTTTATCTGTGTTTATAATGGTGATATTTAATCACTAAGGATCTCATCTGAAATCCTATTTAATCCTAAGGTGTTTATAACTGACATATTTAATCATGGATCATTTACTGAAATCCATTTAATCCTGGTGTTTATAATGGTGATATACTGCATGGCTCATTTGAAATCCATTTACCTGGTGTTTATAATGGTGATACTAGCACCACTGTTTATTTACCTGGTGTTTATAATGATATTTAGCATGGATCATCTGTAACTCACATATTTAATCCTGGATGTTTATACTGACACCACTATTTAATCACTAAGGATCCACTCATTTGAAATCCTATTTAATCACTGGATCCACTTAGTATACTGACACCACTATTTAATCATGTTTATGGTGATATAGCATGGCTCATTTTAATCACTATCCATCTGTACTGACACCACTTTTATCTGTGTTTATAAACACCACTATTTAATCAGGATCCACTTAGTGGTACTTATAATGGTGATATAGCATGGCCATTTGAAATCCATTTACCTGGTGTTTATCTGTGTTTAATGGTGATATAGCATGGCTCATCTGAAATCCATTTACCTGGTGTTTATAATGGTGATATAGTGGCTACTGACACCATTTACCTGGTGATATTTAATCATGGCTCATCTGTTACCTGACTGTTTATCTGTGTTTATAATGGTGATATAGCATGGCTCATCTGAAATCCATTTACCTGGTGATTTATAATGATAACAGTATAGCACCACTATTTAATGGTGATACTCTCACTTTGAAATCCATCCATAATGGTGATATACACCACTATTTTCATTTGATCCACTGGGTGTTTATCTGGTGTTTATACCACTATATAGCATGGCTCATTTGAAATCCATTTATCTGACACCACTTTATCTGTGTTTATAAAGATGATATAGCACTCATTTGGAATCCATTTACCTGGTGTTTATAATGGTGATATAGCATGGCTCATTTGAAATCCATTTACCTGGTGTTTATCTGTGTTTATAATGGTGATATAGCATGGCTCATTTGAAATCCATGTACCTTGTTTATAATGGTGATATAGCATGGCTCATTTGAAATCCATTTACCTGGTGTTTATCTGTGTTTATAATGGTGATATAGCATGGCTCATTTGAAATCCATTTATCTGGTGTTTATCTGTGTTTATAATTGATATAGCATGGCTCATCTGAAATCCATTTACCTGGTGTTTATAATGGTGATATAGCATGGCTCATCTGAAATCCATTTACCTGGTGTTTATCTGTGTTTATAATGGTGATATAGCATGGCTCATCTGAAATCCATTTTACCTGATGTTTATCTGTGTTTATAATGGTGATATAGCATGATTTAAACAGTAGTTACCTGGTGTTTATCTGTGTTTATAATGGTGATATAGCATGGCTCATTTGGAATCCATGTACCTGGTGTTTATCTGTGTTTATAATGGTGATATAGCATGGCTCATCTGAAATCCATTTACCTGGTGTTTATAATGGTGATATAGCATGGCTCATCTGAAATCCATTTACCTGGTGTTTATCTGTGTTTATAATGGTGATATAGCATGGCTCATCTGAAATCCATTTACCTGGTGTTTATAATGGTGATATAGCATGGCTCATCTGAAATCCATTTACCTGGTGTTTATAATGGTGATATAGCATGGCTCATCTGGCATCCATTTACCTGGTGTTTATCTGTGTTTATAATGGTGATATAGCATGGCTCATCTGAAATCCATTTTACCTGGTGTTTATCTGTGTTTATAATGGTGATATAGCATGATAACAGTAGTTACCTGGATGTTTATCTGTGTTTATAATGGTGATATAGCATGGCTCATTTGGAATCCATTCTACCTGGTGTTTATCTGTGTTTATAATGGTGATATAGCATGGCTCATCTGAAATCCATTTTTGACCTGGTGTTTATAATGGTGATATAGCATGGCTCATCTAAATCCATTTACCTGGTGTTTATCTGTGTTTATAATGGTGATATAGCATGGCTCATCTGAAATCCATTTACCTGGTGTTTATAATGGTGATATAGCATGGCTCATCTGAAATCCATTTACCTGGTGTTTATCTGTGTTTATAATGGTGATATAGCATGGCTCATTAGACCAACCTGGTTTTATCTGTGTTTATAATGGTGATATAGCATGATAACAGTAGTTTTCCAGGTGTTTATTTGATAATCATGATAACAGTAGTTACCTGGTGTTTATCTGTGTTTATAATGGTGATATAGCATGGCTCATTTGAAATCCATTTACCTGGTGTTTATAATGGTGATATAGCATGGCTCATTTGAAATCCATTTACCTGGTGTTTATCTGTGTTTATAATGGTGATATAGCATGGCTCATTTGAAATCCATTTACCTGGTGTTTATAATGGTGATATAGCATGGCTCATTTGAAATCCATTTACCTGGTGTTTATCTGTGTTTATAATGGTGATATAGCATGGCTCATTTGAAATCCAGTTACCTGGTGTTTATAATGGTGATATAGCATGGCTCATTTGAAATCCATTTACCTGGTGTTTATAATGGTGATATAGCATGGCTCATTTGAAATCCATTTACCTGGTGTTTATAATGGTGATATAGCATGGCTCATTTGAAATCCATTTACCTGGTGTTTATAATGGTGATATAGCATGGCTCATTTGAAATCCATTTACCTGGTGTTTATCTGTGTTTATAATGGTGATATAGCATGGCTCATTTGAAATCCATGTATCTGGTGTTTATAATGGTGATATAGCATGGCTCATTTGAAATCCATTTACCTGGTGTTTATCTGTGTTTATAATGATGATATAGCATGGCTCATTTGAATCCATTTATCTGGTGTTTATAATGGTGATATAGCATGGCTCATTTGAAATCCATTTACCTGGTGTTTATCTGTGTTTATAATGGTGATATAGCATGGCTCATTTGAAATCCATTTACCTGGTGTTTATCTGTGTTTATAATGGTGATATAGCATGGCTCATTTGAAATCCATTTACCTGGTGTTTATAATGGTGATATAGCATGGCTCATTTGAAATCCATTTACCTGGTGTTTATCTGTGTTTATAATGGTGATA
>NW_027039865.1:9513-57013 GCF_034236695.1 Oncorhynchus nerka | reverse complement strand
GTGTGTTCTGTCTCTGTGTGTCCTGTCATTGTGTGTTCTGTCTCTGTGTGTCCTGTCTCTGTGTGTCCTGTCTCTGTGTGTCTCTGTGTGTTCTGTCTCTGTGTGTCCTGTCTCTGTGTGTGTCCTGTCTTTGTGTGTCTCTGTGTGTTCTGTCTCTGTGTGTCCTGTCTCTGTGTGTGTCCTGTCTTTGTGTGTCTCTGTGTGTTCTCTCTCTGTGTGTCCTGTCATTGTGTGTTCTGTTCTGTTTGTATCAGGTGTGAGGTGGACCTGTCCAGTGTTCTACCCAACCAGTCTCAGCTGTTCACGCGGGTTCTGAAAGAGGGAAAAGGTCGTGTGGTCTTCCTGATCGCTCTGAGCACGTGTAGTGGCGTCTCCATCTCCGACATGTGTGCCCCGCCCCTCGAGGAGCCTCAGGAGAGAGAGAAAACTCTGGAGAAATACGTCAGTACTGTCATATAATATTAATATACCTCCTCTGTTATAGAGACGTCAGTACTGTTGTTTTACTGGGTCAGTCCTGTCTGTAATGTGTTGTTTTACAGGGCCAGTCCTGTCTGTAATGTGTTGTTTTACAGGGTCAGTCCTGTCTGTAATGTGTTGTTTTACAGGGTCAGTCCTGTCTGTAATGTGTTGTTTTACAGGGTCAGTCCTGTGTTGTTTCACAGGGTCAGTCCTGTCTGTAATGTGTTGTTTTACAGGGTCAGTCCTGTGTGTAATGTGTTGTTTTACAGGCTCAGTCCTGTCTGTAATGTGTTGTTTTACAGGGTCAGTCCTGTCTGTAATGTGTTGTTTTACTGGGTCAGTCCTGTCTGTAATGTGTTGTTTTACAGGGTCAGTCCTGTGTTGTTTTACAGGGTCAGTCCTGTGTTGTTTTACAGGGTCAGTCCTGTCTGTAATGTGTTGTTTTACAGGGTCAGTCCTGTCTGTAATGTGTTGTTTTACAGGGTCAGTCCTGTCTGTAATGTGTTGTTTTACAGGGTCAGTCCTGTCTGTAATGTGTTGTTTTACAGGGTCAGTCCTGTCTGTAATGTGTTGTTTTACAGGGTCAGTCCTGTCTGTAATGTTTGTTTTACAGGGTCAGTCCTGTCTGTAATGTGTTGTTTTACAGTTTTCTGTACAGGGTCAGTCCTGTCTGTAATGTGTTGTTTTACAGGGTCAGTCCTGTCTGTAATGTGTTGTTTTACAGGGTCAGTCCTGTCTGTAATGTGTTGTTTTACAGGGTCAGTCCTGTCTGTAATGTGTTGTTTTACAGGGTCAGTCCTGTCTGTAATGTGTTGTTTTACAGGGTCAGTCCTGTCTGTAATGTGTTGTTTTACAGGGTCAGTCCTGTCTGTAATGTGTTGTTTTACAGGGTCAGTCCTGTCTGTAATGTGTTGTTTTACAGGGTCAGTCCTGTCTGTAATGTGTTGTTTTACAGGGTCAGTCCTGTCTGTAATGTGTTGTTTTACAGGGTCAGTCCTGTCTGTAATGTGTTGTTTTACAGGGTCAGTCCTGTCTGTAATGTGTTGTTTTACAGGGTCAGTCCTGTCTGTAATGTGTTGTTTTTGTTTTACAGGGTCAGTCCTGTCTGTAATGTGTTGTTTTACAGGGTCAGTCCTGTCTGTAATGTGTTGTTTTACAGGGTCAGTCCTGTCTGTAATGTGTTGTTTTACAGGGTCAGTCCTGTCTGTAATGTGTTGTTTTACAGGGTCAGTCCTGTCTGTAATGTGTTGTTTTACAGGGTCAGTCCTGTCTGTAATGTGTTGTTTTACAGGGTCAGTCCTGTCTGTAATGTGTTGTTTTACAGGGTCAGTCCTGTCTGTAATGTGTTGTTTTACAGGGTCAGTCCTGTCTGTAATGTGTTGTTTTACAGGGTCAGTCCTGTCTGTTTTAATGTCCTGTCTGTAATGTGTTTTTTACAGGGTCAGTCCTGTCTGTAATGTGTTGTTTTACAGGGTCAGTCCTGTCTGTAATGTGTTGTTTTACAGGGTCAGTCCTGTCTGTAATGTGTTGTTTTACAGGGTCAGTCCTGTCTGTAATGTGTTGTTTTACAGGGTCAGTCCTGTCTGTAATGTGTTGTTTTACAGGGTCAGTCCTGTCTGTAATGTGTTGTTTTACAGGGTCAGTCCTGTCTGTAATGTGTTTTACAGGGTTTTACAGGGTCAGTCCTGTCTGTAATGTGTTGTTTTACAGGGTCAGTCCTGTCTGTAATGTGTTGTTTTACAGGGTCAGTCCTGTCTGTAATGTGTTGTTTTTGTTTTACAGGGTCAGTCCTGTCTGTTTTACAGGGTCAGTGTTGTTTTTGTTTTACAGGGTCAGTCCTGTCTGTAATGTGTTGTTTTACAGGGTCAGTCCTGTCTGTATTGTGTTGTTTTACAGGGTCAGTCCTGTCTGTAATGTGTTGTTTTACAGGGTCAGTCCTGTCTGTAATGTGTTGTTTTACAGGGTCAGTCCTGTCTGTAATGTGTTGTTTTACAGGGTCAGTCCTGTCTGTAATGTGTTGTTTTACAGGGTCAGTCCTGTCTGTAATGTGTTGTTTTACAGGGTCAGTCCTGTCTGTAATGTGTTGTTTTACAGGGTCAGTCCTGTCTGTAATGTGTTGTTTTACAGGGTCAGTCCTGTCTGTAATGTCCTGTTGTTTTACAGGGTCAGTCCTGTCTGTAATGTGTTGTTTTACAGGGTCAGTCCTGTCTGTAATGTGTTGTTTTACAGGGTCAGTCCTGTCTGTAATGTGTTGTTTTACAGGGTCAGTCCTGTCTGTAATGTGTTGTTTTACAGGGTCAGTCCTGTCTGTAATGTGTTGTTTTACAGGGTCAGTCCTGTCTGTAATGTGTTGTTTTACAGGGTCAGTCCTGTCTGTAATGTGTTGTTTTACAGGGTCAGTCCTGTCTGTAATGTGTTGTTTTACAGGGTCAGTCCTGTGTTGTTTTACAGGGTCAGTCCTGTCTGTAATGTGTTGTTTTACTGGGTCAGTCCTGTCTGTAATGTGTTGTTTTACAGGGTCAGTCCTGTCTGTAATGTGTTGTTTTACAGGGTCAGTCCTGTCTGTAATGTGTTGTTTTACAGGGTCAGTCCTGTCTGTAATGTGTTGTTTTACAGGGTCAGTCCTGTTAGTTAACAGACTCTATTTCTGATGTTGTTCCCCTCTCAGAGTTTCAAAAGTTCCTTCAGGAACCTCCGGGATGTTGGTTTCCTTCAAGTTAAGATTATCAAGGCTACTGATCTGTTGGCAGCTGATTTAAATGGTATGAAGCACTCTGAACTTCTTCATTTCACTGTAGAACTAGATATATCCTTTAGTGTTGCACTATATTTGACCACAAAAGCTACTGTATGTAGACACTAACTCTGGCTGTGTGTGTGGTTGGGTGGGTGTCTGTTGCAGGGAAGAGTGATCCGTTCTGTGTGTTGGAGTTGGGGAACGACAGACTGCAGACTCACACCATCTATAAAACCCTCAACCCCAACTGGAACAAAGTCTTCACCTTGTCAGTCACACACCTGCTTTTTACCCTCTTAGTTTCCCTTTTAACATGGGGTTTAACGTGGTGTTACACATCTGTCATTTTAAAGATGTTCTGTTGTATTACCATATTTCTCACACCAGTCGATGGTCAGTTGCCATATAAACCCCACATCTAATCCCAGGTTAATATTCCAGTCGATGGCCAGTTGCCATATAAACCACCCATCTAATCCCAGGTTAATATTCCAGTCGATGGCCAGTTGCCATATAAACCCCACATCTAATCCCAGGTTAATATTTCAGTCGATGGCCAGTTGCCATATAAACCACCCATCTAATCCCAGGTTAATATTCCAGTCGATGGCCAGTTGCTATATAAACCACACATCTAATCCCAGGTTAATATTCCAGTCGATGGTCAGTTGCCATATAAACCACCCATCTAATCCCAGGTTAATATTCCAGTCGATGGCCAGTTGCCATATAAACCACCCATCTAATCCCAGGTTAATATTCCAGTCGATGGTCAGTTGCCATATAAACCACACATCTAATCCCAGTTTGTAACAACGTTCGTCTGTCGAAAGAGAGTCGGACCAAAATGCGGCGTGGTGGTTACTCATGATCTTTAATGAAGGATCGTATGATACAATGAAATAACTTAAATTACAAAACAACAAACGAAAAGCGAAAACCTATACAGCCTGTCTGGTGCTAACTAACACAAAGACAGGAACAATCACCCACAAAATCCACAGTGAAACCCAGGCTACCTAAATATGGTTCCCAATCAGAGACAACGAGAATCACCTGACTCTGATTGAGAACCGCCTCAGGCAGCCAAGCCTACTCTAGACACCCCTACTCAGCCACAATCCCAATACAAAACACACCACAACACAATAAACCCATGTCACACCCTGGCCTGAACAAATAATTAAAGAAAACACAAAATACTAAGACCAAGGCGTGACAAGGTTAATATTCCAGTCGATGGCCAGTTGCCATATAAACCCCACATCTAATCCCAGGTTAATATTCCAGTCGATGGCCAGTTGCCATATAAACCACACATCTAATCCCAGGTTAATATTCCATCTAATCCCAGGTTAATATAATCCCAGGTTAATATTCCAGTCGATGGCCAGTTGCCATATAAACCACACATCTAATCCCAGGTTAATATTCCAGTCGATGGCCAGTTGCCATATAAACCACCCATCTAATCCCAGGTTAATATTCCAGTCGATGGCCAGTTGCCATATAAACCACACATCTAATCCCAGGTTAATATTCCAGTCGATATAAACCACCATCTAATCCCAGGTTAATATTCCATATGGCCAAACCAAACCCATCTAATCCCAGGTTAATATTCCAGTCGATGGCCAGTTGCCATATAAACCACACATCTAATCCCAGGTTAATATTCCCGTCGATGGTCAGTTGCCATATAAACCACACATCTAATCCCAGGTTAATATTCCAGTCGATGGCCAGTTGCCATATAAACCACACATCTAATCCCAGGTTAATATTCCAGTCCCAGGTCAGTTGCCATATAAACCACACATCTAATCCCAGGTTAATATTCCAGTCGATGGTCAGTTGCCATATAAACCACACATCTAATCCCAGGTTAATATTCCAGTCGATGGTCAGTTGCCATATAAACCACACATCTAATCCCAGGTTAATATTCCAGTCGATGGTCAGTTGCCATATAAACCATTCCTCTAATCCCTGGTTAATATTCCAGTCGATGGTCAGTTGCCATATAAACCACCCATCTAATCCCGTTAATATTCCATTCGATGGTCAGTTGCCATATAAACCATTCCTCTAATCCCTAGGTTAATATTCCAGTCGATGGTCAGTTGCCATATAAACCACACATCTAATCCCAGGTTAATATTCCAGCTTTCTGATGGTCAGTTGCCATATAAACCACCATTCATCTGCTTTTTATATCCATGGCCATTCCTCTGTTTCTGTCAGTAGTAAAAGACATTCCATGCTTTCTGTGAGTAGACCGTGGCTTTCCTCTGGATGGAGACAAAGCATTCCTCTGCTTTCTGTGAGTGGGCAAAGTGGCCATTCCTCTGCTTTCTGTAAGTAGGCCATTCCTCTGCTTTCTGTGAGTAGCATAGTGGCCATTCCTCTGCTTTCTGTGAGTAGCAAAGTGGCCATTCCTCTGCTTTCTGTGAGTAGCATAGTGGCCATTCCTCTGCTTTCTGTGAGTAGCAAAGTGGCCATTCCTCTGCTTTAGTGGCTCTGCTTTCTGTGAGTAGCATTCCTCTGCTTTCTGTGAGTAGCATAGTGACCATTCCTCTGCTTTCTGTGAGTAGCATAGTGGCCATTCCTCTGCTTTCTGTGAGTAGCATAGTGGCCATTCCTCTGCTCTACTCTCTCTGTGAGTAACATAGTGGCCATTCCTCTACTCTCTGTGAGTAACATAGTGACCATTCCTCTGTCTCTGTGAGTAACATAGTGGCCACTCCTCTACTCTCTGTGAGTAACATAGTGGCCACTCTACTCCTCTGCTTTCTGTGAGTAACATAGTGACCATCCTCTGCTTTCTGTCAGTAACATAGTGGCCATTCCTCTACTCTCTGTGAGTAACATAGTGGCCATTCCTCTACTCTCTGTGAGTAACATAGTGGCCATTCCTCTACTCTCTGTGAGTAGCATAGTGACCATAGTGAGTAACATTCCTCTACTCTCTGTGAGTAGCAAAGTGGCCATTCCTCTGCTTTCTGTGAGTAGCAAAGTGGCCATTCCTCTGCTTTCTGTAGTAGCAAAGTGGCCATTCCTCTGCTTTCTGTGAGTAGCATAGTGGCCATTCCTCTACTCTCTGTGAGTAACATAGTGACCACTCCTCTACTCTCTGTCAGTAGCATAGTGACCACTCCTCTACTCTCTGTGAGTAACATAGTGACCATTCCTCTACTCTCTGTGAGTAGCATAGTGACCATTCCTCTACTCTCTGTGAGTAACATAGTGACCACTCCTCTACTCTCTGTGAGTAACATAGTGACCATTCCTCTACTCTCTGTGAGTAACATAGTGGCCATTCCTCTACTCTCTGTGAGTAACATAGTGACCATTCCTCTACTCTCTGTGAGTAACATAGTGGCCACTCCTCTACTCTCTGTGAGTAACATAGTGGCCATTCCTCTACTCTCTGTGAGTAACATAGTGTCCATTCCTCTACTCTCTGTGAGTAACATAGTGGCCATTCCTCTACTCTCTGTGAGTAACATAGTGACCATTCCTCTACTCTCTGTGAGTAACATAGTGGCCACTCCTCTACTCTCTGTGAGTAACATAGTGACCATTCCTCTACTCTCTGTGAGTAACATAGTGACCATTCCTCTGTGAGTAACATAGTGACCATTCCTCTACTCTCTGTAACAACATAGTGGCCACTCTCTTCTACTCTCTGTGAGTAACATAGTGGCCATTCCTCTACTCTCTGTGAGTAACATAGTGACCATTCCTCTACTCTCTGTGAGTAACATAGTGGCCACTCCTCTACTCTCTGTGAGTAACATAGTGACCACTCCTCCTGTCTCTGTGAGTAACATAGTGACCATTCCTCTACTCTCTGTGAGTAACATAGTGACCATTCCTCTACTCTCTGTGAGTAACATAGTGGCCATTCTCTACTCTACTAGTGACCACTCTCTGTGAGTAACATAGTGACCACTCCTCCTGTCTCTGTGAGTAACATAGTGACCACTCCTCTACTCTCTGTTAATCCTCTGACATTTTACACTATGTATTTTCATTAGATGAATGGGAGTTCAAGTCATGTCTTCACCCTCTGTTTTCCAGTAATCCACTGTTCCAGCTTAGTGTTGGTCTCTGTATATTACCTGTACATTACATTACACTCTCTGTCCCCTCCAGATCCACAATGGTCAACCGATCTGCTGTCCCCTGAAGAAAGAGGATCTGGGGTGTCTGTCTAAAGGAAGCATCTCCCTAGAGCTGGAGCTCGTCTTCAACCCAGTGAGTCCAATCACACTGTCTGCTGCCCCTCCAGTCTATTCTGTTGGCCAGGGCCCATAGGGTATAGGGGCTGTTCTGTAGGGTCATATGGACCGGTCCTGTCAGATACTGTACTGTAGGGCCCATAGGGTATAGGGGGCTGTTCTGTAGGGTCATCTGGACCGGTCCTATCAGATACTGTACTGTAGGGTCATCTGGACCGGTCCTGTCAGATACTGTACTGTAGGGTCATCTGGACCGGTCCTGTCAGATACTGTACTGTAGGGTCATCTGGACCGGTCCTGTCAGATACTGTACTGTAGGGCCCATAGGGTATAGGGGGCTGTTCTGTAGGGTCATCTGGACCGGTCCTGTCAGATACTGTACTGTAGGGCCCATAGGGTATAGGGGGCTGTTCTGTAGGGTCATCTGGACCGGTCCTGTCAGATACTGTACTGTAGGGTCATCTGGACCGGTCCTATCAGATACTGTACTGTAGGGCCCATAGGGTATAGGGGGCTGTTCTGTAGGGTCATCTGGACCGGTCCTGTCAGATACTGTACTGTAGGGCCCATAGGGTATAGGGGGCTGTTCTGTAGGGTCATCTGGACCGGTCCTGTCAGATACTGTACTGTAGGGTCATCTGGACCGGTCCTGTCAGATACTGTACTGTAGGGTCATCTGGACCGGTCCTGTCAGATACTGTACTGTAGGGCCCATAGGGTATAGGGGCTGTTCTGTAGGGTCATCTGGACCGGTCCTGTCAGATACTGTACTGTAGGGCCCATAGGGTATAGGGGGCTGTTCTGTAGGGTCATCTGGACCGGTCCTGTCAGATACTGTACTGTAGGGCCCATAGGGTATAGGGGGCTGTTCTGTAGGGTCATATGGACCGGTCCTGTCAGATACTGTACTGTAGGGCCCATAGGGTATAGGGGGCTGTTCTGTAGGGTCATCTGGACCGGTCCTGTCAGATACTGTACTGTAGGGTCATCTGGACCGATGGACCGGTCCTGACAGATACTGTACTGTAGGGTCATCTGGACCGGTCCTAACAGATACTGTACTGTAGGGTCATCTGGACCGATGGACCGATCCTGACAGATACTGTACTGTAGGGTCATCTGGACCGATGGACCGGTCCTATCAGATACTGTACTGTAGGGTCATCTGGACCGATGGACCGGTCCTGTCAGATACTGTACTGTAGGGTCATCTGGACCGGTCCTATCAGATACTGTACTGTAGGGTCATCTGGACCGATGGACCGGTCCTGACAGATACTGTACTGTAGGGTCATCTGGACCGATGGACCGGTCCTAACAGATACTGTACTGTAGGGTCATATGGACCGGTCCTATCAGATACTGTACTGTAGGGTCAGACATCTGGAATGATGTTTTATACAGATGGACCAGTACCAGTCCTGACAGATTGTGTGTGTTTGTGTGTGTGTGTGTGTGTGTGTGTGTGTGTGTGTGTGTGTGTGTGTGTGTGTGTGTGTGTGTGTGTGTGTGTGTGTGTGTGTGTGCGGGAACAACCTGTGTCTTCCTCCATCTCTCTCTATTTAAACAGGAACAACCTGTGTCTTCCTCCATCTCTCTCTATTTAAACAGGAACAACCTGTGTCTTCCTCCATCTCTCTATTTAAACAGGAACAACCTGTGTCTTCCTCCATCTCTCTCTATTTAAACAGGAACAACCTGTGTCTTCCTCCATCTCTCTCTATTTAAACAGGAACAACCTGTGTCTTCCTCCATCTCTCTCTATTTAAACAGGAACAACCTGTGTCTTCCTCCATCTCTCTCTATTTAAACAGGAACAACCTGTGTCTTCCTCCATCTCTCTCTATTTAAACAGGAACAACCTGTGTCTTCCATCTCCTCCAACCTGTGTCTCTCTCTCTCTTTTAAACAGGAACAACCTGTGTCTTCCTCCATCTCTCTCTATTTAAACAGGAACAACCTGTGTCTTCCTCCATCTCTCTCTATTTAAACAGGAACAACCTGTGTCTTCCTCCATCTCTCTCTATTTAAACAGGAACAACCTGTGTCTTCCTCCATCTCTCTCTATTTAAACAGGAACAACCTGTGTCTTCCTCCATCTCTCTCTATTTAAACAGGAACAACCTGTGTCTTCCTCCATCTCTCTCTATTTAAACAGGAACAACCTGGAACAACCTGTGTCTTCCTCCATCTCTCTCTCTATTTAAACAGGAAAACAACCTGTGTCTTCCTCCATCTCTCTCTATTTAAACAGGAACAACCTGTGTCTTCCTCCATCTCTCTATTTAAACAGGAACAACCTGTGTCTTCTCCATCTCTCTCTATTTAAACAGGAACAACCTGTGTCTTCCTCCATCTCTCTCTATTTAAACAGGAACAACCTGTGTCTTCCTCCATCTCTCTATTTAAACAGGAACAACCTGTGTCTTCCTCCATCTCTCTCTATTTAAACAGGAACAACCTGTGTCTTCCTCCATCTCTATTTAAACAGGAACAACCTGTGTCTTCCTCCATCTCTCTCTATTTAAACAGGAACAACCTGTGTCTTCCTCCATCTCTCTCTATTTAAACAGGAACAACCTGTGTCTTCCTCCATCTCTCTCTATTTAAACAGGAACAACCTGTGTCTTCCTCCATCTCTCTCTATTTAAACAGGAACAACCTGTGTCTTCCTCCATCTCTCTCTCTATTTAAACAGGAACAACTTGTGTCTCCCTCCATCTCTCTCCATTTGACTTCTGTTTTCATCTTGTGTTTTTAGGTCAGAGCAGCTATCAGAACATTTAAACCAAAGGAGAAGAAATTCATGGAAGACAATCCCAAGTTTTCTAAAAAGGTTTGCTAAAATGAATCACCGTAGTTAAAATATTTGCGAAACAGGCAGCCATTTTGTGTTGTTCTCAGCATCTTTTTAAGGTGTGTTTCTGTATTCGTTCCAGATGTTGGCGCGTAACGTGTACCGCGTGCGTAACCTTTACAGAGCAGTGCAGTCCACGTTCCAGTACATCAACAGCTGTTTTCAGTGGCAGAGTTTCCAGAGGAGTCTCATAGCCTTCCTGGTGAGGCAGTCACCCTTTTTCAACATCTAAACGTAGCATTACCAAACTAGATATACTGTAGTATAGCAGCACCATCTACAGTGTCTCCCATACAACCAGAATCACTAGCAGGGGGTTTCCCCATTTCCAGTCAATAGGTGTTCTCAATAGGGGAGTCTCTCTCTGTCTCTGTCTGTAGGTGTTCTCAATATGGGAGTCTCTCTCTGTCTCTGTCTGTAGCAGTCAGCCTCTCTCTCTGTCTCTGTCTGTAGCAGTCAGCCTCTCTCTCTGTCTCTGTCTGTAGCAGTCAGCCTCTCTCTCTGTCTCTGTCTGTAGCAGTCAGCCTCTCTCTCTGTCTCTGTCTGTAGCAGTCAGCCTCTCTCTCTGTCTCTGTCTGTAGCAGTCAGCCTCTCTCTCTCTCTCTGTCTGTAGCAGTCAGCCTCTCTCTCTGTCTCTGTCTGTAGCAGTCAGCCTCTCTCTCTGTCTCTGTCTGTAGCAGTCAGCCTCTCTCTCTGTCTCTGTCTGTAGCAGTCAGCCTCTCTCTCTGTCTCTGTCTGTAGAGTCATCCTCTCTCTCTGTCTCTGTCTGTAGCAGTCAGCCTCTCTCTCTCTCTCTGTCTGTAGCAGTCAGCCTCTCTCTCTGTCTCTGTCTGTAGCAGTCAGCCTCTCTCTCTGTCTCTGTCTGTAGCAGTCAGCCTCTCTCTCTGTCTCTGTCTGTAGCAGTCAGCCTCTCTCTCTCTCTGTCTGTAGCAGTCAGCCTCTCTCTCTGTCTCTGTCTGTAGCAGTCAGCCTCTCTCTCTGTCTCTGTCTGTGAGAAGTCAGCCTCTCTCTCTGTCTCTGTCTGTAGCAGTCAGCCTCTCTCTCTGTCTCTGTCTGTAGCAGTCAGCCTCTCTCTCTGTCTCTGTCTGTAGCAGTCAGCCTCTCTCTCTGTCTCTGTCTGTAGCAGTCAGCCTCTCTCTCTCTCTCTGTCTGTAGCAGTCAGCCTCTCTCTCTGTCTCTGTCTGTAGCAGTCAGCCTCTCTCTCTGTCTGTAGCAGTCAGCCTCTCTCTCTGTCTCTGTCTGTAGCAGTCAGCCTCTCTCTCTGTCTCTGTCTGTAGCAGTCAGCCTCTCTCTCTGTCTCTGTCTGTAGCAGTCAGCCTCTCTCTCTGTCTCTGTCTGTAGCAGTCAGCCTCTCTCTCTGTCTCTGTCTGTAGCAGTCAGCCTCTCTCTCTGTCTCTGTCTGTAGCAGTCAGCCTCTCAAATGTCATATTATATATATACAGTGTTGTAACGATGTACAAATGGTTAAAGTACACAAGGGAAAATAAATAAGCATAAATATGGGTTGTATTTACAATGGTGTTTGTTCTCATATTCATTCATATATATATATATATAGACAGGTGTGTGCCTTTCCAAAACATGTCAGGTCAATTGAATTTCCCACAGGTGGACTCCAACAAAGTTGTAGAAACATCTCAAGGATGATCAATGGAAACAGGATGAACCTGAGCTCAATTTAATCTCATAGCAAAGGGTCTGAATACTTACGTCAATAAGGTTTACGTAAATTTAGGTTTTTACATACATGCAACATTTTTGAAAAAACTGTTCTTGCATTGTCATTTAGGGGGTATTTAGTGTTTGATTGATGGAGGGGAAAAAACGATTGAATCCATTTTTAGAATAAGGTTGTAACGTAACAAAATGTGTAAAAAGCCAAGGGGTCTGAATACTTTCCCAAAGCACTGTATCCTTTTAAAAGATATGTTCCTTCATTACTTTCTAACCCTCCCACCCCTCCCCTAATTAGAGTAAACTAATGGACAACAACACTCAGGCTTCTACATACTATATACACTCTACATACTATATACACTCTACATACTATATACACCCTCCCACCCCTCCCCTAACTAGAGTAAACTAATGGACAACACTGAGCCCTCCTGGTTCAGACCTGTTCTGCCTGTCCTGACACTGAGCTCAGGCTTCTACATACTATATACACTCTACATACTATATACACTCTACATACTATATACACTCTCCCACCCCTCCCCTAATTAGAGTAAACTAATGGACAACACTGAGCCCTCCTGGTTCAGACCTGTTCTGCCTGTCCTGACACTGAGCTCAGGCTTCTACATACTATATACACTCTACATACTATATACACTCTCCCACCCCTCCCCTAATTAGAGTAAACTAATGGACAACAACGCTCAGGCTTCTACTTCCAGCTTCTACATATGTATGGATGTGTGTCCATGCCTGTAATTTTCATCATAGGTACACTTCACCTAGACAAAATGTGAAGAAAAAAAGCCAGAAAATCACAGTATAGGATTTTTTATGAATTTATTTGCAAATTATGGTGGAAAATAAGTATTTGGTCAATAACAAAAGTTTATCTCAATACTTTGTTATATACCCTTTGTTGGCAATGACAGAGGTCAAACGTTTTCTGTAAGTCTTCACAAGGTTTTCAAACACTGTTGCTGGTATTTTGGCCCATTCCTCCATGCAGATCTCCTCTAGAGCAGTGATGTTTTGGGGCTGTTGCTGGGCAACACGGACTTTCAACTCCCTCCAAAGATTTTCTATGGGGTTGAGATCTGGAGACTGTGAGAGGACAGATTCTAGCCCCTGCTATAGATATGTACTGTGAGAGGACAGATTCTAGCCCCTGCTATAGATATGTGCTGTGAGAGGACAGATTCTAGCCCCTGCTATAGATATGTAATGTGAGAGGTTAGGATCTAGCCTTAGCCCTCAGCTACAGTGTAGACTGGTCCCACTAGAGGAGAAGATAGGATCTAGCCTCAGCTACAGTGTAGACTGGTCCCACTAGAGGAGGAGAAGATAGGATCTAGCCTCAGCTACAGTGTAGACTGGTCCCACTAGAGGAGAAGAAAGATAGGATCTAGCCTCAGCTACAGTGTAGACTGGTCCCACTAGAGGAGAAGAAGATAGGATCTAGCCTCAGCTACAGTGTAGACTGCTCATCCTCTCCTCTTCTCTCCCCCCTACTCCTCCCTGTACTCATCCTCCCTTCTCCTCTTCTCTCCCCCTACTCCTCCCTCTTCTCCCATCTGCCTCTCCTCTCCCCTACTCCTCCCCTGTACTCATCCTCTCATCTCCTCTTCTCTCCCCCCTACTCCTCCCCCTCTCCACCCCTCTTCTCCCATCCGCCTCTCCTCTCCCCTCCTCTCCCCTACTCCTACCCTCTTCTCTTTTCCTCCGCTTCTCTCCTTTCCTCTCCCCTCCTCCCATCTCCTCCTCTCCCCTTCCTACTCCTCTCCTCTTCTCTCTTCATTTCCTCTTCCCCTCCTTTTCTATCATCTTCTCTCCTTCCCTCTCATCCCCGCCTCTCCTCTCCCCTCTTCCCCCACTCCTCTCTTCTCCTCCTCCCCTTTCATCCCCTACTCCTCTCCCCTCATCTCCTTCCCTACTCCTTCTCCTTCCCTACTCCGCTCCCCTCTGTCCTATGCTACTTCTCCTCTCCTCTCCCGTCCTCTCATCTCTTCCTATAGATATTCCTGCTGGCGGTGTGGCATTGGGAGTTCTACATGTTGCCTCTCTGTCTGGTTCTGCTCATCACATGGAACTATCTTCAGATTGCATCTGGAAGGCCAACCAGGACCTGGTCAGTACAGCGCCTCACTCCAAACAGCCATGTTTAATCCTATTCCCCTACAACCATTACCACTATCTCCTAGATTCTACAACTACTTCCACTATCTCCTAGATTCTACAACTACTACCACAATCTCCTAGATTCTACAACTATTACCACTATATCCTAGATTCTACAACTACTACCACTATCCCCTAGATTCTACAACTACCACTATCTCCTAGATTCTTCAACTACCACTATCTCCTAGATTCTACAACTACCACGATCTCCTAGATTCTACAACTACCACGATCTCCTAGATTCTAGAACTATTACCACTATCTCCTAGATTCTACAACTACTACCACTATCCCCTATATTCTACAACTACCACTATCTCCTATATTCTACAACTACCACTATCTCCTAGATTATACAACTACCACTATCTCCTAGATTATACAACTATTACCACTATCCCCTAGATTTTACAACTATTACCACTATCTCCTAGATTCTACAACTGTTACCACTATCTCCTAGATTCTAGAACTACTACCACTCTCTCCTAGATTCTACAACTACTACCACTATCTCATAGATTCTACAACTATTACCACTATCCCCTAGATTCTACAACTACTACCACTATCTCCTAGATTCTACAACTATTACCACTATCTCCTCGATTCTAGAACTATTACCACTATCTCCTAGATTCTACAACTACTACCACTATCTCCTAGATTCTACAACTACCACTATCTCCTAGATTCTACACCTACCACTATCTCCTAGATTCTACAACTATTACCACTATCTCCTCGATTCTAGAACTATTACCACTATCTCCTAGATTCTACAACTACTACCACTCTCTCCTAGATTCTACAACTACCACTATCTCCTAGATTCTACACCTACCACTATCTCCTAGATTCTACAACTACCACGATCTCCTAGATTCTACAACTACCACAATCTCCTAGATTCTACAACTACCACTATCTCCTAGATTCTACAACTATTACCACTATCTCCTAGATTCTAGAACTATTACCACTATCTCCTAGATTCTACAACTACTACCACTCTCTCCTAGATTCTACAACTACCACTATCTCCTAGATTCTACACCTACCACTATCTCCTAGATTCTACAACTACCACGATCTCCTAGATTCTACAACTACCACAATCTCCTAGATTCTACAACTACCACTATCTCCTAGATTCTACAACTATTACCACTATCTCCTAGATTCTACAACTGTTACCACTATCTCCCAGATTCTACAACTATTACCACTATATCCTAGATTCTACAACTACTACCACTATCCCCTAGATTCTACAACTACCACTATCTCCTAGATTCTTCAACTACCACTATCTCCTAGATTCTACAACTACCACGATCTCCTAGATTCTACAACTAGACGATCTCCTAGATTCTAGAACTATTACCACTATCTCCTAGATTCTACAACTACTACCACTATCCCCTATATTCTACAACTACCACTATCTCCTATATTCTACAACTACCACTATCTCCTAGATTATACAACTACCACTATCTCCTAGATTATACAACTATTACCACTATCCCCTAGATTTTACAACTATTACCACTATCTCCTAGATTCTACAACTATTACCACTATCTCCTAGATTCTAGAACTACTACCACTCTCTCCTAGATTCTACAACTACTACCACTATCTCATAGATTCTACAACTATTACCACTATCCCCTAGATTCTACAACTACTACCACTATCTCCTAGATTCTACAACTATTACCACTATCTCCTCGATTCTAGAACTATTACCACTATCTCCTAGATTCTACAACTACTACCACTATCTCCTAGATTCTACAACTACCACTATCTCCTAGATTCTACACCTACCACTATCTCCTAGATTCTACAACTATTACCACTATCTCCTCGATTCTACAACTATTACCACTATCTCCTAGATTCTACAACTACTACCACTCTCTCCTAGATTCTACAACTACCACTATCTCCTAGATTCTACACCTACCACTATCTCCTAGATTCTACAACTACCACGATCTCCTAGATTCTACAACTACCACAATCTCCTAGATTCTACAACTACCACTATCTCCTAGATTCTACAACTATTACCACTATCTCCTAGATTCTACAACTGTTACCACTATCTCCCAGATTCTACAACTATTACCACTATACCCTAGATTCTACAACTAACACCATCTCCTAAATTCTAGAACTACTACCACTATCTCCTAGATTCTACAACTACTACCACTATATCCTAGATTCTACAACTACTACCACTATCTCATAGATTATACAACTACTGCCACTATCTCCTAGATTCTACAACTATTACCACTATCCCCTAGATTCTACAAATATTACCACTATCTCCCATATTCTACAACTATTACCACTATCCCCTAGATTCTACAACTATTACCACTATCCCCTAGATTCTACAACTATTACCACTATCCCCTAGATTCTACAACTATTACCACTATCTTCTAGATTATACAACTACTACCACTATCTCCTAGATTCTACAACTGCTACCACTATCTCCTAGATTCTTCAACTACTACCACGATCTCCTAGATTCTACAACTACCACTATCTCCTAGATTCTACAACTATTACCACTATCCCCTAGATTCTACAACTACCACTATCTCCTAGATTCTAGAACTATTACCACTATCTCCTAGATTCTAGAACTGCTACCACTATCTCCTAGATTCTAGAACTACTACCACTATCCCCTAGATTTTAGAACTACTACCACTATCTCCTAGATTCTAGAACTACTACCACTATCCCCTAGATTCTACAACTACTACCACTATCCCCTAGATTCTACAACTATTACCACTATGCCCTAGATTCTAGAACTACTACCACTATCTCCTAGATTCTACAACTATTACCACTATCCCCTAGATTCTACAACTATTACCACTATGCCCTAGATTCTAGAACTACGACCACTATCTCCTAGATTCGACAACTATTACCACTATCCCCTAGATTTGACAACTATTACCACTATCCCCTAGATTCTACAACTATTACCACTATCCCCTAGATTCTACAACTATTACCACTATCCCCTAGATTCTACAACTACTACCACTATCTCCTAGATTCTACAACTATCCCCTAGATTCTACAACTATTACCACTATCCCCTAGATTCTACAACTATTACCACTATCTCCTAGATTCTACAACTACAACCACTATCTCCTAGATTCTACAACTATTACCACTATCCCCTAGATTCTACAACTACCACTATCTCCTAGATTCTACAACTACTACCACTATCCCCTAGATTCTACAACTACCACTATCTCCTAGATTCTAGAACTACTAACACTATCTCCTAGATTCTAGAACTACTACCACTATCTCCTAGATTATACAACTACCACTATCTCCTAGATACTAGAACTATTACCACTATCCCCTAGATTCTACAACTACCACTATCTCCTAGATTCTAGAACTACTACCACTATCTCCTAGATTCTAGAACTACTACCACTATCTCCTAGATTCTACAACTACCACTATCTCCTAGATACTAGAACTATTACCACTATCCCCTAGATTCTACAACTACCACTATCTCCTAGATTCTAGAACTATTACCACTATCCCCTAGATTCTACAACTACCACTATCTCCTAGATTCTAGAACTACTACCACTATCTCCTAGATTCTAGAACTATTACCACTATCCCCTAGATTCTACAACTACCACTATCTCCTAGATTCTAGAACTATTACCACTATCCCCTAGATTCTACAACTATTACCACTATGCCCTAGATTCTAGAACTACTACCACTATCTCCTAGATTCGACAACTATTACCACTATCCCCTAGATTTGACAACTATTACCACTATCCCCTAGATTCTACAACTATTACCACTATCCCCTAGATTCTACAACTATTACCACTATCCCCTAGATTCTACAACTACTACCACTATCTCCTAGATTCTACAACTATCCCCTAGATTCTACAACTATTACCACTATCCCCTAGATTCTACAACTATTACCACTATGCCCTAGATTCTAGAACTACTACCACTATCTCCTAGATTCTACAACTATTACCACTATCCCCTAGATTCTACAACTATTACCACTATCCCCTAGATTCTACAACTATTACCACTATGCCCTAGATTCTAGAACTACTACCACTATCTCCTAGATTCTACAACTATTACCACTATCTCCTAGATTCTACAACTATTACCACTATGCCCTAGATTCTAGAACTACGACCACTATCTCCTAGATTCGACAACTATTACCACTATCCCCTAGATTTGACAACTATTACCACTATCTCCTAGATTCTAGAACTACTACCACTATCTCCTAGATTCTACAACTACCACCATCTCCTAGATACTAGAACTATTACCACTATCCCCTAGATTCTACAACTACCACTATCTCCTAGATTCTAGAACTATTACCACTATCCCCTAGATTCTACAACTACCACTATCTCCTAGATTCTAGAACTACTACCACTATCTCCTAGATTCTAGAACTATTACCACTATCCCCTAGATTCTACAACTACCACTATCTCCTAGATTCTAGAACTACTACCACTATATCCTAGATTCTAGAACTACTACCAAAGCCCTCAGCATGATCATGTGTAAGTCAGTGCAGAGGATCAGTCATGTGATGTCATCTGTTCACATCCTGACACACTACATGGACCTACTACTGTACACCAACCAGTGGAGGCTGCTGAGGGGAGGACAGCTCATAATAATGCCTGGATTCGTGTAGTGAACCACAGGTCTGGACATTTCCTATCCTTCACTTTACTAATCTTTTCTTTCTAGGATAATATGGACTTGGGCGATGAAGATGATGAAGATGAAAAGGTAGCATAGTTTCCCGTTATGTTTCATAATGACTCATAATACCTGGTTTCTACATAGTAATGACTGATAATGCTGAGTTTCTACATAGTAATGACTGATAATGCTGAGTTTCTACATAGTAATGACTGATAATGCGGCGTTTCTACATAGTAATGACTGATAATGCTGAGTTTCTACACAGTAATGACTGATAATGCTGAGTTTCTACATAGTAATGACTGATAATGCTGGGGGTGCTACGTGGTAATGACTGATAATGCTGAGTTTCTACATAGTAATGACTGATAATGCTGAGTTTCTACATAGTAATGACTGATAGTGCTGAGTTTCTACATAGTAATGACTGATAATGCTGAGTTTCTACATAGTAATGACTGATAATACTGAGTTTCTACATAGTAATGACTGATAATGCTGAGTTTCTACATAGTAATGACTGATAATGCTGAGTTTCTACATAGCAATAACTGATAATGTCAAGTTTCTACGTAGTAATGGCTAATAATGCTGGGTTTCTACATAGTATTTTTAGTTGTTAATGACTGATAATGCTGGGTTTCTACATAGTAATGACTCATAATACCTGGTTTCTACATAGTAATTTTAGTTGGTAATGACTGATAATGCTGGGTTTCTACATAGAGGATCTGTCTGACTGTAGAAGCTCTGTCTGTCTGACTGTAGAGGATCTGTCTGTCTGACTGTAGAGGATCTGTCTGTCTGACTGTAGAGGATCTGTCTGTCTGACTGTAGAGGATCTGTCTGTCTGACTGGAGAGGATCTGTCTGTCTGACTGTAGAGGATCTGTCTGTCTGACTGTAGAGGTTCTGTCTGTCTGGAGAGGATCTGTCTGACTGTAGAGGATCTGTCTGTCTGACTGTAGAGGATCTGTCTGTCTGGAGAGGATCTGTCTGACTGTAGAGGATCTGTCTGTCTGACTGTAGAGGATCTGTCTGTCTGACTTTAGAGGATCTGTCTGTCTGACTGGAGAGGATCTGTCTGTCTGACTGTAGAGGATCTGTCTGACTATAAAGGATCTGTCTGTCTGACTGTAGAGGATCTGTCTGTCTGACTGGAGAGGATCTGTCTGTCTGACTGGAGAGGATCGGTCTGTCTGACTGGAGAGGATCTGTCTGTCTGACTGTAGAGGATCTGTCTGACTGTAAAGGATCTGTCTGTCTGACTGTAGAGGATCTGTCTGTCTGACTGTAGAGGATCTGTCTGTCTGACTGTAGAGGATCTGTCTGACTGTAAAGGATCTGTCTGTCTGACTGTAAAGGATCTGTCTGTCTGACTGTAGAGGATCTGTCTGTCTGACTGGAGAGGATCTGTCTGTCTGACTGTAGAGGATCTGTCTGACTGTAAAGGATCTGTCTGTCTGACTGTAGAGGATCTGTCTGTCTGACTGTAGAGGATCTGTCTGTCTGACTGTAGAGGATCTGACTGTCTGACTGTAGAGGATCTGTCTGTCTGACTGTAGAGGATCTGTCTGTCTGACTGTGGAGGTTCTGTCTGTCTGACTGTAGAGGATCTGTCTGTCTGACTGTAGAGGATCTGTCTGTCTGACTGTAGAGGATCTGTCTGTCTGACTGTGGAGGTTCTGTCTGTCTGACTGTAGAGGATCTGTCTGTCTGACTGTAGAGGATCTGTCTGACTGTAAAGGATCTGTCTGTCTGACTGTAAAGGATCTGTCTGTCTGACTGGAGAGGATCTGTCTGTCTGACTGTAGAGGATCTGTCTGACTGTAGAGGATCTGTCTGTCTGACTGTAGAGGATCTGTCTGACTGTAGAGGATCTGTCTGTCTGACTGTAGAGGATCTGTCTGTCTGACTGTAGAGGTTATGTCTGACTGTAGAGGTTATGTCTGACTGTAGAGGATCTGTCTGACTGTAGGGGATATGTCTGTCTGACTGTAGAGGATCTGTCTGTCTGACTGTAGAGGTTCTATCTGACTGTGAAGGTTCTGTCCGTCTGACTGTAGACGTTCTGTCTGACTGTAGAGGTTCTGTCTGTCTGACTGTAGAGGTTCTGTCTGTCTGACTGTAGACGTTCTGTCTGACTGTAGAGGTTCTGTCTGACTGTAGAGGTTCTGTCTGACTGTGGAGGTTCTGTCTGTCTGACTGTAGAGGTTCTGTCTGACTGTGGAGGTTCTGTCTGTCTGACTGTGGAGGTTCTGTCTGTCTGACTGTGGAGGTTCTGTCCGTCTGACTGTAGACGTTCTGTCTGACTGTAGAGGTTCTGTCTGACTGTAGAGGTTCTGTCTGACTGTGGAGGTTCTGTCTGTCTGACTGTTGAGGTTCTGTCTGTCTGACTGTGGAGGTTCTGTCTGTCTGACTGTTGAGGTTCTGTCTGTCTGACTGTGGAGGTTCTGTCTGTCTGACTGTAGAGGTTCTGTCTGTCTGACTGTAGAGGATCTGTCTGTCTGACTGTAGAGGATCTGTCTGTCTGACTGTAGAGGATCTGTCTGACTGTAGAGGATCTGTCTGTCTGACTGTAGAGGTTATGTCTGACTGTAGAGATCTGTCTGTCTGACTGTAGAGGATCTGTCTGTCTGACTGTAGAGAATCTGTCTGTCTGACTGTAGAGGATCTGTCTGTCTGACTGTAGAGGTTATGTCTGACTGTAGAGGATCTGTCTGACTGTAGAGGATCTGTCTGTCTGACTGTAGAGGATCTGTCTGTCTGACTGTAGAGGTTCTGTCTGACTTTGGAGGATCTGTCTGTCTGACTGTAGAGGTTATGTCTGTCTGACTGTAGAGGATCTGTCTGTCTGACTGTAGAGGATCTGTCTGTCTGACTGTAGAGGATCTGTCTGACTGTAGAGGTTCTGTCTGACTGTAGAGGTTCTGTCTGTCTGACTGTAGAGGATCTGTCTGACTGTAGAGGATCTGTCTGTCTGACTGTAGAGGTTCTGTCTGACTGTAGAGGATCTGTCTGTCTGACTGTAGAGGATCTGTCTGTCTGACTGTAGAGGATCTGTCTGACTGTAGAGGATATGTCTGACTGTAGAGGTTCTGTCTGACTGTAGAGGTATCTCTACAAATCTGAAGACATGGAATCTGAAGACATAGAACTGACTGGTCCTATAATGTATTTAAAGACGAAGAACTGACTGGTCCTTTAATGTATCTAAAGACATGTAGAACTGACTGGTCCTTTAATGTATCTAAAGACATGTAGAACTGATTGGTCCTTTAATATTGGAGGAATCTGAAGACATAGAACTGACTGGTCCTTTAATGTATTTAAAGACGAAGAACTGACTGGTCCTTTAATGTATTTAAAGACATGTAGAACTGACTGGTCCTTTAATGTATCTAAAGACATGTAGAACTGATTGGTCCTTTAATGTTGGAGGAATCTAAAGACATGTAGAACTGACTGGTCCTTTAATGTTGGAGGAACTAAAGACGTAGAACTGACTGGTCCTTTAATGTATCTAAAGACATGTAGAACTGACTGGTCCTTTAATGTATCTAAAGACATGTAGAACTGACTGGTCCTTTAATGTATCTAAAGACATGTAGAACTGACTGGTCCTTTAATGTATCTAAAGACATGTAGAACTGATTGGTCCTTTAATATTGGAGGAATCTGAAGACATAGAACTGACTGGTCCTTTAATGTATCTAAAGACATGTAGAACTGACTGGTCCTTTAATGTATGTAAAGATGAAGAACTGACTGGTCCTTTAATGTATCTCAAGACATGTAGAACTGACTGGTCCTTTAATGTATCTAAAGACATGTAGAACTGACTGGTCCTTTAATGTATCTAAAGACATGTAGAACTGACTGGGGTGTATGCTATCAGATAATAGCTTCTCATGCTTTCGCCGAAAAGCATTTTACAAATCTGACTCGGTAGCTAGATTCTGAACTGTAGCTTTAATTCAGTACCTTGTATGTGTATTTTAATGAAGGTTTGAGTTTTATCAAAAACTATACGTGGCGCACTTGAAATTTCAGCTGATTTGATCCCCACAACGGGACCGCTTCCCTAACAAGTTATTAATGTATGTAAAGACATGTAGAACTGACTGGTCCTTTAATGTATCTAAAGACATGTAGAACTGACTGGTCCTTTAATGTATCTAAAGACATGTAGAACTGACTGGTCCTTTAATGTATCTAAAGACATGTAGAACTGACTGGTCCTTTAATGTATCTAAAGACATGTAGAACTGACTGGTCCTTTAATGTATCTAAAGACATGTAGAACTGACTGGTCCTTTAATGTTGTAGGAATCCGAGAAGAGAGGTTTGATGGAAAAAATTCACATGGTTCAAGAGACTGTCATCACTGTCCAAAACCTGTTGGAGGAAATCGCATGCTTCGGGGAGAGAATTAAAAAGTGAGCATTTTAGTCTGAATTAGACATGTGTTTATTTTAATTGTCCATAAATGTTGATTTGACATGGTGTTCTGGTTTTGACATGTGTTTATTTTAATTGTCCATAAATGTTGATTCAATATTTAGTTTATATTTTTTGTATGTTTCTGCCCATATCTCCTCCAACCAAAATGAAGTTGGGCGCAAGTTAGGGAGGCAGGTAGCCTAGCGGTTAGAGCTTTGGGGTGGTAACCCACTAGTTAGGGATGCAGGTAGCCTAGCGGTTAGAGCTTTGGGGTGGTAACCCACTAGTTAGGGAGGCAGGTAGCCTAGCGGTTAGAGCTTTGGGGTGGTAACCCACTAGTTAGGGAGGCAGGTAGCCTAGCGGTTAGAGCTTTGGGGTGGTAACCCAAAAGTTAGGGAGGCAGGTAGCCTAGCGGTTAGAGCTTTGGGGTGGTAACCCAAAAGTTAGGGAGGCAGGTAGCCTAGCGGTTAGAGCTTTGGGGTTGTAACCCAAAAGTTAGGGAGGCAAGTAGCCTAGCGGTTAGAGCTTTGGGGTGGTAACCCACAAGTTAGGGAGGCAGGTAGCCTAGCGGTTAGAGCTTTGGGGTGGTAACCCACTAGTTAGGGAGGCAGGTAGCCTAGCGGTTAGAGCTTTGGGGTGGTAACGCAAAAGTTAGGGAGGCAGGTAGCCTAGCGGTTAGAGCTTTGGGGTGGTAACCCACTAGTTAGGGAGGCAGGTAGCCTAGCGATTAGCGCTTTGGGGTGGTAACCCACTAGTTAGGGAGGCAGGTATTCTAGCGGTTAGAGCTTTGGGGTGGTAACCCACTAGTTAGGGAGGCAGGTAGCCTAGCGGTTAGAGCTTTGGGGTGGTAACCCACTAGTTAGGGAGGCAGGTAGCCTAGCGGTTAGAGCTTTGGAGTGGTAACCCACTAGTTAGGGAGGCAGGTATTCTAGCGCTTAGAGCTTTGGGGTGGTAACCCACTAGTTAGGGAGGCAGGTATTCTAGCGCTTAGAGCTTTGGGGTGGTAACCCAAAAGTTAGGGAGGCAGGTAGCCTAGCGGTTAGAGCTTTGGGGTGGTAACCCAAAAGTTAGGGAGGCAGGTAGCCTAGCGGTTAGAGCATTGGGGTGGTAACCCAAAAGTTAGGGAGGCAGGTAGCCTAGCGGTTAGAGCTTTGGGGTGGTAACCCAAAAGTTAGGGAGGCAGGTAGCCTAACGGTTAGAGCTTTGGGGTGGTAACCCACTAGTTAGGGAGGCAGGTAGCCTAGCGGTTAGAGCTTTGGGGTGGTAACCCAAAAGTTAGGGAGGCAGGTAGCCTAGCAGTTAGAGCTTTGGGATGGTAACCCACTAGTTAGGGAGGCAGGTAGCCTAGCGGTTAGAGCTTTGGGGTGGTAACCCAAAAGTTAGGGAGGCAGGTAGCCTAGCGGTTAGAGCTTTGGGGTTGTAACCCAAAAGTTAGGGAGGCAGGTAGCCTAGCGGTTAGAGCTTTGGGGTGGTAACCCACAAGTTAGGGAGGCAGGTAGCCTAGCGGTTAGAGCTTTGGGGTGGTAACCCACTAGTTAGGGAGGCAGGTAGCCTAGCGGTTAGAGCTTTGGGGTGGTAACGCAAAAGTTAGGGAGGCAGGTAGCCTAGCGGTTAGAGCTTTGGGGTGGTAACCCACTAGTTAGGGAGGCAGGTAGCCTAGCGGTTAGCGCTTTGGGGTGGTAACCCACTAGTTAGGGAGGCAGGTAGCCTAGCGGTTAGAGCTTTGGGGTGGTAACCCACTAGTTAGGGAGGCAGGTAGCCTAGCGGTTAGAGCTTTGGGGTGGTAACCCACTAGTTAGGGAGGCAGGTAGCCTAGCGGTTAGAGCTTTGGAGTGGTAACCCACTAGTTAGGGAGGCAGGTATTCTAGCGCTTAGAGCTTTGGGGTGGTAACCCACTAGTTAGGGAGGCAGGTATTCTAGCGCTTAGAGCTTTGGGGTGGTAACCCAAAAGTTAGGGAGGCAGGTAGCCTAGCGGTTAGAGCTTTGGGGTGGTAACCCAAAAGTTAGGGAGACAGGTAGCCTAGCGGTTAGAGCATTGGGGTGGTAACCCAAACGTTAGGGAGGCAGGTAGCCTAGCGGTTAGAGCTTTGGGGTGGTAACCCAAAAGTTAGGGAGGCAGGTAGCCTAGCGGTTAGAGCTTTGGGGTGGTAACCCACAAGTTAGGGAGGCAGGTAGCCTAGCGGTTAGAGCTTTGGGGTGGTAACCCACTAGTTAGGGAGGCAGGTAGCCTAGCGGTTAGAGCTTTGGGGTGGTAACGCAAAAGTTAGGGAGGCAGGTAGCCTAGCGGTTAGAGCTTTGGGGTGGTAACCCACTAGTTAGGGAGGCAGGTAGCCTAGCGGTTAGCGCTTTGGGGTGGTAACCCACTAGTTAGGGAGGCAGGTAGCCTAGCGGTTAGAGCTTTGGGGTGGTAACCCACTAGTTAGGGAGGCAGGTAGCCTAGCGGTTAGAGCTTTGGGGTGGTAACCCACTAGTTAGGGAGGCAGGTAGCCTAGCGGTTAGAGCTTTGGAGTGGTAACCCACTAGTTAGGGAGGCAGGTATTCTAGCGGTTAGAGCTTTGGGGTGGTAACCCACTAGTTAGGGAGGCAGGTAGCCTAGCGGTTAGCACTTTGGGGTGGTAACCCACTAGTTAGGGAGGCAGGTATTCTAGCGCTTAGAGCTTTGGGGTGGTAACCCACTAGTTAGGGAGGCAGGTAGCCTAGCGGTTAGCGCTTTGGGGTGGTAACCCACTAGTTAGGAAGGCAGGTATTCTAGCGCTTAGAGCTTTGGGGTGGTAACCCACTAGTTAGGAAGGCAGGTAGCCTAGCGGTTAGCGCTTTGGGGTGGTAACCCACTAGTTAGGGAGGCAGGTCTTCTAGTGGTTAGAGCTTTGGGGTGGTAACCCACTAGTTAGGGAGGCAGGTAGCCTAGCGGTTAGAGCTTTGGGGTGGTAACCCACTAGTTAGGGAGGCAGGTAGCCTAGCGGTTAGAGCTTTGGGGTGGTAACGCAAAAGTTAGGGAGGCAGGTAGCCTAGCGGTTAGAGCTTTGGGGTGGTAACCCACTAGTTAGGGAGGCAGGTAGCCTAGCGGTTAGCGCTTTGGGGTGGTAACCCACTAGTTAGGGAGGCAGGTAGCCTAGCGGTTAGAGCTTTGGGGTGGTAACCCACTAGTTAGGGAGGCAGGTAGCCTAGCGGTTAGAGCTTTGGGGTGGTAACCCACTAGTTAGGGAGGCAGGTAGCCTAGCGGTTAGAGCTTTGGAGTGGTAACCCACTAGTTAGGGAGGCAGGTATTCTAGCGGTTAGAGCTTTGGGGTGGTAACCCACTAGTTAGGGAGGCAGGTAGCCTAGCGGTTAGAGCTTTGGGGTGGTAACCCACTAGTTAGGGAGGCAGGTAGCCTAGCGGTTAGAGCTTTGGAGTGGTAACCCACTAGTTAGGGAGGCAGGTATTCTAGCGGTTAGAGCTTTGGGGTGGTAACCCACTAGTTAGGGAGGCAGGTAGCCTAGCGGTTAGCACTTTGGGGTGGTAACCCACTAGTTAGGGAGGCAGGTATTCTAGCGCTTAGAGCTTTGGGGTGGTAACCCACTAGTTAGGGAGGCAGGTAGCCTAGCGGTTAGCGCTTTGGGGTGGTAACCCACTAGTTAGGGAGGCAGGTATTCTAGCGCTTAGAGCTTTGGGGTGGTAACCCACTAGTTAGGGAGGCAGGTAGCCTAGCGGTTAGCGCTTTGGGGTGGTAACCCACTAGTTAGGGAGGCAGGTATTCTAGCGCTTAGAGTTTGGGGTGGTAACCCACTAGTTAGGAAGGCAGGTAGCCTAGCGGTTAGCGCTTTGGGGTGGTAACCCACTAGTTAGGGAGGCAGGTCTTCTAGTGGTTAGAGCTTTGGGGTGGTAACCCAAAAGTTAGGGAGGCAGGTAGCCTAGCGGTTAGAGCATTGGGGTGGTAACCCAAAAGTTAGGGAGGCAGGTAGCCTAGCGGTTAGAGCTTTGGGGTGGTAACCCAAAAGTTAGGGAGGCAGGTAGCCTAACGGTTAGAGCTTTGGGGTGGTAACCCACTAGTTAGGGAGGCAGGTAGCCTAGCGGTTAGAGCTTTGGGGTGGTAACCCAAAAGTTAGGGAGGCAGGTAGCCTAGCAGTTAGAGCTTTGGGATGGTAACCCACTAGTTAGGGAGGCAGGTAGCCTAGCGGTTAGAGCTTTGGGGTGGTAACCCACTAGTTAGGGAGGCAGGTAGCCTAGCGGTTAGAGCTTTGGGGTGGTAACCCACTAGTTAGGGAGGCAGGTAGCCTAGCGGTTAGAGCTTTGGAGTGGTAACCCACTAGTTAGGGAGGCAGGTATTCTAGCGGTTAGAGCTTTGGGGTGGTAACCCACTAGTTAGGGAGGCAGGTAGCCTAGCGGTTAGCACTTTGGGGTGGTAACCCACTAGTTAGGGAGGCAGGTATTCTAGCGCTTAGAGCTTTGGGGTGGTAACCCACTAGTTAGGGAGGCAGGTAGCCTAGCGGTTAGCGCTTTGGGGTGGTAACCCACTAGTTAGGGAGGCAGGTATTCTAGCGCTTAGAGTTTGGGGTGGTAACCCACTAGTTAGGAAGGCAGGTAGCCTAGCGGTTAGCGCTTTGGGGTGGTAACCCACTAGTTAGGGAGGCAGGTCTTCTAGTGGTTAGAGCTTTGGGGTGGTAACCCAAAAGTTAGGGAGGCAGGTAGCCTAGCGGTTAGAGCATTGGGGTGGTAACCCAAAAGTTAGGGAGGCAGGTAGCCTAGCGGTTAGAGCTTTGGGGTGGTAACCCAAAAGTTAGGGAGGCAGGTAGCCTAACGGTTAGAGCTTTGGGGTGGTAACCCACTAGTTAGGGAGGCAGGTAGCCTAGCGGTTAGAGCTTTGGGGTGGTAACCCAAAAGTTAGGGAGGCAGGTAGCCTAGCAGTTAGAGCTTTGGGATGGTAACCCACTAGTTAGGGAGGCAGGTAGCCTAGCGGTTAGAGCTTTGGGGTGGTAACCCACTAGTTAGGGAGGCAGGTAGCCTAGCGGTTAGAGCTTTGGGGTGGTAACCCACTAGTTAGGGAGGCAGGTAGCCTAGCGGTTAGAGCTTTGGGGTGGTAACCCACTAGTTAGGGAGGCAGGTATTCTAGCGGTTAGAGCTTTGGGGTGGTAACCCACTAGTTAGGGAGGCAGGTAGCCTAGCGGTTAGCTTTGGGGTGGTAACCCACTAGTTAGGGAGGCAGGTCCTAGCGGTTAGCGCTTTGGGGTGGTAACCCACTAGTTAGGGAGGCAGGTATTCTAGCGCTTAGAGCATTGGGGTGGTAACCCACTAGTTAGGAAGGCAGGTAGCCTAGCGGTTAGCGCTTTGGGGTGGTAACCCACTAGTTAGGGAGGCAGGTCTTCTAGTGGTTAGAGCTTTGGGGTGGTAACCCAAAAGTTAGGGAGGCAGGTAGCCTAGCGGTTAGAGCATTGGGGTGGTAACCCAAAAGTTAGGGAGGCAGGTAGCCTAGCGGTTAGAGCTTTGGGGTGGTAACCCAAAAGTTAGGGAGGCAGGTAGCCTAACGGTTAGAGCTTTGGGGTGGTAACCCAAAAGTTAGGGAGGCAGGTAGCCTAGCAGTTAGAGCTTTGGGATGGTAACCCACTAGTTAGGGAGGCAGGTAGCCTAGCGGTTAGAGCTTTGGGGTGGTAACCCAAAAGTTAGGGAGGCAGGTAGCCTAGCGGTTAGAGCTTTGGGGTTGTAACCCAAAAGTTAGGGAGGCAGGTAGCCTAGCGGTTAGAGCTTTGGGGTGGTAACCCACAAGTTAGGGAGGCAGGTAGCCTAGCGGTTAGAGCTTTGGGGTGGTAACCCACTAGTTAGGGAGGCAGGTAGCCTAGCGGTTAGAGCTTTGGGGTGGTAACGCAAAAGTTAGGGAGGCAGGTAGCCTAGCGGTTAGAGCTTTGGAGTGGTAACCCACTAGTTAGGGAGGCAGGTATTCTAGCGGTTAGAGCTTTGGGGTGGTAACCCACTAGTTAGGGAGGCAGGTAGCCTAGCGGTTAGCACTTTGGGGTGGTAACCCACTATTTAGGGAGGCAGGTATTCTAGCGCTTAGAGCTTTGGGGTGGTAACCCACTAGTTAGGGAGGCAGGTAGCCTAGCGGTTAGCGCTTTGGGGTGGTAACCCACTAGTTAGGAAGGCAGGTATTCTAGCGCTTAGAGCTTTGGGGTGGTAACCCACTAGTTAGGAAGGCAGGTAGCCTAGCGGTTAGCGCTTTGGGGTGGTAACCCACTAGTTAGGGAGGCAGGTCTTCTAGTGGTTAGAGCTTTGGGGTGGTAACCCACTAGTTAGGGAGGCAGGTAGCCTAGCGGTTAGAGCTTTGGGGTGGTAACCCACTAGTTAGGGAGGCAGGTAGCCTAGCGGTTAGAGCTTTGGGGTGGTAACGCAAAAGTTAGGGAGGCAGGTAGCCTTGCGGTTAGAGCTTTGGGGTGGTAACCCACTAGTTAGGGAGGCAGGTAGCCTAGCGTTTAGCGCTTTGGGGTGGTAACCCACTAGTTAGGGAGGCAGGTAGCCTAGCGGTTAGAGCTTTGGGGTGGTAATCCACTAGTTAGGGAGGCAGGTAGCCTAGCGGTTAGAGCTTTGGGGTGGTAACCCACTAGTTAGGGAGGCAGGTAGCCTAGCGGTTAGAGCTTTGGAGTGGTAACCCACTAGTTAGGGAGGCAGGTATTCTAGCGGTTAGAGCTTTGGGGTGGTAACCCACTAGTTAGGGAGGCAGGTAGCCTAGCGGTTAGAGCTTTGGGGTGGTAACCCACTAGTTAGGGAGGCAGGTAGCCTAGCGGTTAGAGCTTTGGGGTGGTAACCCACTAGTTAGGGAGGCAGGTATTCTAGCGGTTAGAGCTTTGGGGTGGTAACCCACTAGTTAGGGAGGCAGGTAGCCTGCGGTTAGCACTTTGGGGTGGTAACCCACTAGTTAGGAGGCAGGTATTCTAGCGCTTAGAGCTTTGGGGTGGTAACCCACTAGTTAGGAGGCAGGTAGCCTAGCGGTTAGAGCTTTGGGGTGGTAACCCACTAGTTAGGGAGGCAGGTAGCCTATCGGTTAGAGCTTTGGGGTGGTAACCCACTAGTTAGGGAGGCAGGTAGCCTATGCGTTTAGCGCTTTGGGGTGGTAACCCACTGTTAAAGGCAGGTAGCCTACCTCGGTTAGAGCTTTGGGGTGGTAATCCACTAGTTAGGGACAGGTACCTAGCTACTATGACTGACCCTGTAAACAACACCTTAGAGCTTTGGGGTGGTAACCCACTGTTAAACAGGTAGCCTATTATTAGAGCTTTGGAGTGGTAACCCACTAGTTAGGGAGGCACCTATTCTACTACTATGGGGTGGTAACCCTGTTAAAGGCAACACCTATCACACTAGCTTTGGGGTGAACCCTGTTAAACAGGCACCTAGCCATACTACTTAGAGCTTTGGACCCTGGTAACCACCTACTAGTTAGGGAGGCAGGTAAACAACACCTTCAGACTTTGGGGTGGTAAAACCACTAGTACTAGGGAGGCAGGTAGCCACCTATCATACTACTATGACTGGTAACCCCTACTAGTTAGGGAGGCACCTATTCTACTTAGAGTTTGGGGTGACCCTAAAACAACACCTATCATACTAGGCAACAGCCTATGACTGACCCTGTAAAACAACACCTATCATACTACTTTGGGGTGAAACCCTGTAAAACAACACCTATCTTTTAGGGAGGCAGGTCTTCTGACCCTGTTAAAACAACACCTGGTAACCCACTAGTTAGGGAGGCAGGTAGCCTATCATACTACTATTGGGGTGGTAACCACCTAAACCCGAACATAAGAGCCGACACCTATGAAAAATCTGTCGATATGCCATTGAGCAAGTCACTTAAACCTAATTTGCTCCACTGGTGCTGAACTACTACGACTGACCCTGTAAAACAACACATTCCACTGCACCTGTCAACACCTACTACCATGACTGACCCTGTAAAACAACACCTATCATACTACCATGACTGACCCTGTAAAACAGCACCTATCATACTACTATGACTGACCCTGTAAAACAACACCTATCATACTACTATGACTGACCCTGTAAAACAACACCTATCACACTACTGGGACTGACCCTGTAAAACAACACCTATCATACTACTATGACTGACCCTGTACAACAACACCTATCATACTACTATGTCTGACCCTGTAAAACAACACCTATCATACTACTATGACTGACCCTGTAAAACAGCACCTATCATACTACTATGACTGACCCTGTGAAACAACACCTATCATACTACTATGACTGACCCTATAAAACAACACCTATCATACTACTATGACCCTGTAAAACAACACCTATCATACTACTATGACTGACCCTGTAAAACAACACCTATCATACTACTGGGACTGACCCTGTAAAACAACACCTATCATACTACTATGACTGACCCTGTAAAACAACACCTATCATACTACTATGACTGACCCTGTAAAACAACACCTATCATACTACCATGACTGACCCTGTAAAACAACACCTATCATACTACTATGACCCTGTAAAACAACACCTATCATACTACTATGACTGACCCTGTAAAACAACACCTATCATACTACTATGACTGACCCTGTGAAACAACACCTATCATACTACTATGACTGACCCTGTAAAACAACACCTATCACACTACTATGACTGACCCTGTGAAACAACACCTATCATACTACTATGACTGACCCTGTACAACAACACCTATCATACTACTATGACTGATGTGTGTGTTCTCAGTATGTATTGTGTTTCCCTGTAAAACAACACCTATCATACTACTATGACTGACCCTATAAAACAACACCTATCATACTACTATGACCCTGTTTCTACAACACCTATCATACTACTATGACTGACCCAATATGTAAAACAACACCTATCATACTACTATGTACTGACCCTGTAAAACAACACCTATCATACTACTATGACTGGCCCTGTAAAACAATACCTATCATGTTTCTACTCAATATGACTGACCCTGTAAAATTGTATCTATCTACTACTATGTACTGACCCTGTAAACAACACCTATCATACTACTATGACTGATTGTAAAACAACACCTATCATACTACTCATGACTGACCCTGTAAAACAACACCTATCATACTACTATGATTGTGTTTCTAAAACAACACCTGTGTTTCATACTACTATGTATTGTGTTTCTACTAAATGTATTGTGTTTCAACATGTATCATATGTACTGTGTTTCTGACTCAATAAAACAACACCAGTATGTATTGTGTTTCTACTACTATATGTATTGTGTTTCTACTGTAAAACAACACCTATCATATGTGTTTCTAAGTATGTATTGTGTTTCTACTATGTATTGTGTTTCTACTGTAAAACAACACCTATGTATACTACTATGTATTGACCCTGTAAAACAACACCTATTGTGTTTCATACTACTATGTATTGTGTTTCTACTGTAAAACAACACCTATCATACTACCATATGACTGACCCTATGTAAAACAATGTACCTATCATACTACTATGACTGACCCTGTAAAACAACACCTATCATACTACTATGACTGACCCTGTATGAACAACACCTATCATACTACTACTATGACTGTGTTTCCCTGTACAACAACACCTATCACACTACTATTGTGTTTCTGACCCTGTACAACAACACCTATCATACTACTATGTATTGTGTTTCCCTGTAAAACAACACCTATTGTGTTTCTACTCAATATGAATGACCCTGTTTCTAAACATGCACCTATCATATGAATATGTATTGTGTTTCCTGTAAAACAACACCTATGTATTGTGTTTTCTACTACTATGACTGTACCCTGTTTCTAACAACACCTAATCATACTACTACTGTATTGTGTTTCTACAACAACACCTATTGTGTTTCTACACACTACTATGTGTTTCTACTGACCCTGTGTTTCACCTATGTATGTGTGTTTCTACTCATGATGACCCTGTTTCTACAATGTATTGTGTTTCACCTATGTATTGTGTTTCACAATATGTATTGTGTTTCTTGTATTGTGTTTCAACAACACCTATCATACTAATATGTATTGTGTTTCCCAGTATGTAAAATGTATTGTGTTTCATACTACTACTATGTAAAACAACATGATTCCACTGTGTTTCACCTCTCAGTATGTATTGTGTTTATCTTATGAATATCTTGTAGTCTACTCAATATGTATTGTGTTTCTACTCAGTATGTATTGTGTTTCTACTCAATATGTATTGTGTTTCTACTCAATATGTATTGTGTTTCTACTCAATATGAATATGTATTGTGTTTCTACTCAGTATGAATATGTATTGTGTTTTCTACTCAATATGAATATGTATTGTGTTTCTACTCAGTATGTATTGTGTTTCTAATCAATATGTATTGTGTTTCTACTCAATATGAATATGTATTGTGTTTCTACTCAATATGTATTGTGTTTCTACTCAAATATGTATTGTGTTTCTACTCAGTATGAATATATGTATTGTGTTTCTACTCAATATGTATTGTGTTTCTACTCAGTATGTATTGTGTTTCTACTCAGTATGTATTGTGTTTCTACTCAGTATGTATTGTGTTTCTACTCAATATGTATTGTGTTTCTACTCAATAATATGTATTGTGTTTCTACTCAGTATGTATTGTGTTTCTACTCAGTATGTATTGTGTTTCTACTCAATGTATGTGTTTCTAATATGTATTGTGTTTCTACTCAGTATGTATTGTGTTTCTACTCAATATGTATTGTGTTTCTACTCAGTATGTATTGTGTTTCTACTCAATATGAATATGTATTGTGTTTCTACTCAATATGTATTGTGTTTCTACTCAATATGTATTGTGTTTCTACTCAGTATGTATTGTGTTTCTATCACTCAGTATGTATTGTGTTTCTACTCAATATGAATATGTATTGTGTTTCTACTCAATATGAATATGTATTGTGTTTCTACTCAATATGTATTGTGTTTCTACTCAGTATGTATTGTGTTTCTACTCAATATGAATATGTATTGTGTTTCTACTCAGTATGTATTGTGTTTCTACTCAGTATGTATTGTGTTTCTACTCAATATGAATATGTATTGTGTTTCTACTCAATATGAATATGTATTGTGTTTCTACTCAATATGTATTGTGTTTCTACTCAATATGAATATGTATTGTGTTTCTACTCAATATGTATTGTGTTTCTACTCAATATGTATTGTGTTTCTACTGAATATGAATTGTATTTCTACTCAATATGAATTGTGTTTCTACTGAATATGAATTGTATTTCTACTCAATATGTATTGTGTTTCTACTGAATATGTATTGTGTTTCTACTGAATATGAATTGTATTTCTACTCAGTATGTATTGTGTTTCTACTGAATATGAATTGTGTTTCTACTCAATATGAATATGTATTGTGTTTCTACTCAGTATGTATTGTGTTTCTACTCAGTATGTATTGTGTTTCTACTCAGTATGAATATGTATTGTGTTTCTACTCAATATGTATTGTGTTTCTACTCAGTATGTATTGTGTTTCTACTCAATATGTATTGTGTTTCTACTCAATATGAATATGTATTGTGTTTCTACTCAGTATGTATTGTGTTTCTACTCAGTATGAATATGTATTGTGTTTCTACTCAGTATGTATTGTGTTTCTACTCAATATGTATTGTGTTTCTACTCAATATGTATTGTGTTTCTACTCAATATGTATTGTGTTTCTACTCAGTATGTATTGTGTTTCTACTCAGTATGTATTGTGTTTCTACTCAATATGTATTGTGTTTCTACTCAGTATGTATTGTGTTTCTACTCAGTATGTATTGTGTTTCTACTCAATATGAATATGTATTGTGTTTCTACTCAATATGAATATGTATTGTGTTTCTACTCAATATGAATATGTATTGTGTTTCTACTCAGTATGTATTGTGTTTCTACTCAATATGTGTTTCTACTCAGTATGTGTTTTCTACTCAGTATGTATTGTGTTTCTACTCAGTATGTATTGTGTTTCTACTCAGTATGTATTGTGTTTCTACTCAGTATGTATTGTGTTTCTACTCAGTATGTATTGTGTTTCTACTCAGTATGTATTGTGTTTCTACTCAGTATGTATTGTGTTTCTACTCAATATGTATTGTGTTTCTACTCAGTATGTATTGTGTTTCTACTCAGTATGAATATGTATTGTGTTTCTACTCAGTATGAATATGTATTGTGTTTCTACTCAGTATGTATTGTGTTTCTACTCAATATGAATATGTATTGTGTTTCTACTCAATATGAATATGTATTGTGTTTCTACTCAGTATGTATTGTGTTTCTACTCAATATGATATGTATTGTGTTTCTACTCAGTATGTATTGTGTTTCTACTCAATATGAATATGTATTGTGTTTCTACTCAATATGAATATGTATTGTGTTTCTACTCAATATGAATATGTATTGTGTTTCTACTCAGTATGTATTGTGTTTCTACTCAATATGTATTGTGTTTCTACTCAGTATGTATTGTGTTTCTACTCAGTATGTATTGTGTTTCTACTCAGTATGTATTGTGTTTCTACTCAGTATGTATTGTGTTTCTACTCAGTATGTATTGTGTTTCTACTCAATATGTATTGTGTTTTCTACTCAGTATTTGTGTTTCTACTCAGTATGTATTGTGTTTCTACTCAGTATGTATTGTGTTTCTACTCAGTATGTATTGTGTTTCTACTCAGTATGTATTGTGTTTCTACTCAATATGAATATGTATTGTGTTTCTACTCAGTATGTATTGTGTTTCTACTCAATATGTATTGTGTTTCTACTCAGTATGTATTGTGTTTCTACTCAGTATGTATTGTGTTTCTACTCAGTATGTATTGTGTTTCTACTCAATATGAATATGTATTGTGTTTCTACTCAGTATGTATTGTGTTTCTACTCAATATGAATTTCTATCAGTATTATTGTGTTTATGTATTGTGTTTCTACTCAGTATGTATTGTGTTTCTACTCAGTATTGTATTGTGTTTCTACTCAGTATGTATTGTGTTTCTACTCAATATGAATATGTATTGTGTTTCTACTCAGTGTTTCTACTCAATATGTATTGTGTTTCTACTCAATATGAATATGTATTGTGTTTCTACTCAGTATGTATTGTGTTTCTACTCAGTATGTATTGTGTTTCTACTCAGTATGTATTGTGTTTCTACTCAGTATGTATTGTGTTTCTACTCAATATGAATATGTATTGTGTTTCTACTCAATATGAATATGTATTGTGTTTCTACTCAATATGAATATGTATTGTGTTTCTACTCAGTATGTATTGTGTTTCTACTCAGTATGTATTGTGTTTCTACTCAATATGAATATGTATTGTGTTTCTACTCAGTATGTATTGTGTTTCTACTCAGTATGTATTGTGTTTCTACTCAGTATGAATATGTATTGTGTTTCTACTCAGTATGTATTGTGTTTCTACTCAGTATGAATATGTATTGTGTTTCTACTCAGTATGTATTGTGTTTCTACTCAATATGAATATGTATTGTGTTTCTACTCAATATGAATATGTATTGTGTTTCTACTCAGTATGTATTGTGTTTCTACTCAATATGAATTGTGTTTCTACTCAGTATGTATTGTGTTTCTACTCAGTATGTATTGTGTTTCTACTCAATATGTATTGTGTTTCTTCTCAATATGAATATGTATTGTGTTTCTACTCAATATGAATATGTATTGTGTTTCTACTCAGTATGTATTGTGTTTCTACTCAGTATGTATTGTGTTTCTACTCAATATGTATTGTGTTTCTACTCAGTATGTATTGTGTTTCTACTCAGTATGTATTGTGTTTCTACTCAATATGTATTGTGTTTCTACTCAGTATGTATTGTGTTTCTACTCAGATGTATTGTGTTTATACTCAATATGTGTTTCTACTGTATTATTGTGTTTCTACAGTATGTATTGTGTTTCTACTCAGTATGTATTGTGTTTCTACTCAATATGTATTGTGTTTCTACTCAATATGTATTGTGTTTCTACTCAATATGTATTGTGTTTCTACTCAGTATGAATATGTATTGTGTTTCTACTCAGTATGAATTGTGTTTCTACTCAATATGAATATGTATTGTGTTTCTACTCAGTATGTATTGTGTTTCTACTCAATATGAATATGTATTGTGTTTCTACTCAGTATGTATTGTGTTTCTACTCAGTATGTATTGTGTTTCTACTCAGTATGAATTGTGTTTCTACTCAATATGAATATGTATTGTGTTTCTACTCAGTATGTATTGTGTTTCTACTCAATATGAATATGTATTGTGTTTCTACTCAGTATGTATTGTGTTTCTACTCAGTATGTATTGTGTTTCTACTCAGTATGTATTGTGTTTCTACTCAGTATGTATTGTGTTTCTAGTCAGTATGTATTGTGTTCTCTTCATCAGCACCTTTAACTGGTCAGTACCGTTCCTCTCCAACCTTGCCTTCCTTATCCTGGTGACAGTAACAGTTCTGACATACTTCATCCCTGTACGATATATCCTTCTAGTATGGGGTAAGTGCACGTTTTCTTTTGTTAAGATATCTAGAACTATTGATTCTGTGAGGTCAGCATATCAAATACACCAAAACAATACAGTATCATACATGCTGATAGGCTGTAAAGGAAGGACACATGTATTGACAACTTGTTCCTTTTCTTATTTAATTATAGCTGCATCAGATCCACCCAGATTACTGGTTTATACAGACTGGTTTATTTAATTATAGCTGCATCAGATCCACCCAGATTACTGGTTTATACAGACTGGTTTATTTAATTATTTAATTATAGCTGCATCAGATCCACCCAGATTACTGGTTTATACAGACTGGTTTATTTAATTATAGCTGCATCAGATCCACCCAGATTACTGGTTTATACAGACTGGTTTATTTAATTATAGCTGCATCTGATCCACCCAGATTACTGGTTTATACAGACTGGTTTATTTAATTATAGCTGCATCAGATCCACCCAGATTACTGGTTTATACAGACTGGTTTATTTAATTATAGCTGCATCAGATCCACCCAGATTACTGGTTTATACAGACTGGTTTATTTAATTATAGCTGCATCAGATCCACCCAGATTACTGGTTTATACAGACTGTTTTATTTAATTATTTAATTATAGCTGCATCAGATCCACCCAGATTACTGGTTTATACAGACTGTTTTATTTCATTATTTAATTATAGCTGCATCAGATCCACCCAGATTACTGGTTTATACAGACTGTTTTATTTAATTATTTAATTATAGCTGCATCAGATCCACCCAGATTACTGGTTTATACAGACTGGTTTATTTAATTATAGCTGCATCAGATCCACCCAGATTACTGGTTTATACAGACTGGTTTATTTAATTATAGCTGCATCAGATCCACCCAGATTACTGGTTTATACAGACTGGTTTATTTAATTATAGCTGCATCAGATCCACCCAGATTACTGGTTTATACAGTTTATTTTGCTTCTCCTGAATGTCTGTTTTCAGGAATTAATAAATTCACCAAGAAATTACGGGCCCCGTACGCCATCGACAACAATGAGGTGTTTGATTTCCTGAGGAGAGTTCCTTCAGACGTTCACAAGGTCAGTGTCTATAGAAGGTTAAAGGGCAATTCCACCACTTTTCAACAGATAACACAGTGATTTAGGAAGACTGTGAGGAGCTGGATATAATACTCCTCCTGCCTGGAAAGGCATCACATGTAAATGTAGAAACTCTGCATGAAAAGTCAAAACCTAAAGGACCTTTTCTTCTTATGTTTGTAGCTACAGAACATAGAAATGTGTCGTTATTCACATATGTAGACCCTGGTGTGGTGCTGGACATAGTGAATGGGAGTTTAAAAAGTGGTGGAATTATCCTTTTCAGGTTATTGCCTCTAAATCAGATTCAGGAAGCCAGTAATGCTCTAGATCAGATTCAGGAAGCCAGTAAACCTCTAGTATTTCAGGTTATAACCTCTAGATCAGATTCAGGAAGCCAGTAATGCTCTAGATCAGATTCAGGAAGCCAGTAAACCTCTAGTATTGCAGGTTATAACCTCTAGATCAGATTCAGGAAGCCAGTAATGCTCTAGATCAGATTCAGGAAGCCAGTAAACCTCTAGTCTTTCAGGTTATAACCTCTATATCAGATTCAGGATGCCAGTAAACCTCTAGTCTTTCAGGTTATAACTTCTAGATCAGATTCAGGAAGTCAGTAAACCTCTAGTCTTTCAGGTTATAACCTCTAGATCAGATTCAGGAAGTCAGTAAACCTCTAGTCTTTCAGGTTATAACTTCTAGATCAGATTCAGGTAGTCAGTAAACCTCTAGTCTTTCAGGTTATAACCTCTAGATCAGATTCAGGAAGTCGGTAAACCTCTAGTCTTTCAGGTTATAACTTCTAGATCAGATTCAGGATGCCAGTAAACCTCTAGATCAGATTCAGGATGCCAGTAAACCTCTAGATCAGATGCAGGATGCCAGTAAACCTCTAGATCAGATTCAGGATGCCAGTAAACCTCTAGATCAGATGCAGGATGCCAGTAAACCTCTAGATCAGATTCAGGATGCCAGTAAACCTCTAGATCAGATTCAGGATGCCAGTAAACCTCTAGATCAGATGCAGGATGCCAGTAAACCTCTAGATCAGATTCAGGAAGCCAGTAAACCTCTAGATCAGATTCAGGAAGCCAGTAAACCTCTAGTCTTTCAGGTTATAACCTCTAGATCAGATTCAGGATGCCAGTAAACCTCTAGATCAGATTCAGGATGCCAGTAAACCTCTAGATCAGATTCAGGAAGCCAGTAAACCTCTAGATCAGATTCAGGAAGCCAGTAAATCTCTAGTCTTTCAGGTTATAACCTCTAGATCAGATTCAGGATGCCAGTAAACATCTAGATCAGATTCAGGAAGCCAGTAAACCTCTAGATCAGATTCAGGAAGCCAGTAAACCTCTAGTCTTTCAGGTTATAACCTCTAGATCAGATTCAGGAAGCCAGTAAACCTCTAGATCAGATTCAGGAAGCCAGTAAACCTCTAGTCTTTCAGGTTATAACCTCTAGATCAGATTCAGGATGCCAGTAAACCTGTAAATCAGATTCAGGATGCCAGTAAACCTCTAGATCAGATTCGGGAAGCCAGTAAACATCTAGATCAGATTCAGGAAGCCAGTAAACCTCTAGTCTTTCAGGTTATAACCTCTAGATCAGATTCAGGAAGCCAGTAAACCTCTAGATCAGATTCAGGAAACCAGTAAACCTCTAGTCTTTCAGGTTATAACCTCTAGATCAGATTCAGGAAGCCAGTAAACCTCTAGATCAGATTCAGGAAGCCAGTAAACCTCTAGATCAGATTCAGGAAGCCAGTAAACCTCTAGATCAGATTCAGGAAGCCAGTAAACCTCTAGTCTTTCAGGTTATAACCTCTAGATCAGATTCAGGATGCCAGTAAACCTGTAAATCAGATTCAGGATGCCAGTAAACCTGTAAATCAGATTCAGGATGCCAGTAAACCTCTAGATCAGATTCAGGATGCCAGTAAACCTCTAGATCAGATTCAGGATGCCAGTAAACCTCTAGATCAGATTCAGGAAGCCAGTAAACCTCTAGATCAGATGCAGGATGCCAGTAAACCTCTAGATCAGATTCAGGAAGCCAGTAAACCTCTAGATCAGATGCAGGAAGCCAGTAAACCTCTAGATCAGATTCAGGAAGCCAGTAAACCTCTAGTCTTTCAGCACGGCTTTCTACTGAAATATCCCACAGGTTGGTGCCTGTGTAATTATAGCCCGGTCTAATGTCTGTTATGATGTTTCCTCCCTAACAGCCCTGTGTAATTATAGCCCGGTCTAATGTCTGTTATGATGTTTCCTCCCTAACAGCCCTGTGTAATTATAGCCCGGTCTAATGTCTGTTATGATGTTTCCTCCCTAACAGCCCTGTGTAATTATAGCCCGGTCTAAAGTCTGTTATGATGTTTCCTCCCTAACAGCCCTGTGTAATTATAGCCCGGTCTAATGTCTGTTATGATGTTTCCTCCCTAACAGCCCTGTGTAATTATAGCCCGGTCTAATGTCTGTTAATGATGTTTCCTCCCTAACAGCCCTGTGTAATTATAGCCCGGTCTAATGTCTGTTATGATGTTTCCTCCCTAACAGCCCTGTGTAATTATAGCCCGGTCTAATGTCTGTTATGATGTTTCCTCCCTAACAGCCCTTGTGGATTATACAAGGTGTTAGGGTCAGGTGCCTTTCAGTTGCCGGGCGAAGGCACCACAGAGTTGATAACTTCTGTGACTAATGTTACCACAGAGTTGATAACTTCTGTGACTAATGTTACCACAGAGTTGATAACTTCTGGACAGTTGTCACCACAGAGTTGATAACTTCTGTGACTATTGTCACCACAGAGTTGATCACTTCTGTGACTATTGTCACCACAGAGTTGAGAGTAGGGTTGCAAAATTCTGGTAACTTTCCCAAAAGTCCTAGTTTTTGGGGGGAAATCTGTTGGAAGATTCATGGATTCAGGAGGGAATAAGCAGGAAGTGTGTGAATCCTCCAATCGGGGAAGTTAGCAGAATTTTACAACACTAGTTGAGAGCTACTGTGACTGTTGTGTGACCTCAACTGGTAGTATGACCCTCCTCAGACACTGTAGCCCTACAGCTCTGCTGTTATGAATGATACCTGACCATATTCCTCTGTGTGTAGGTGCAGTACAGCGAGCTGAAGACTTTGAGCGCCCAGAGTCCTCTGAGGAGGAAGAGAACCATTGAGAGGCGGTGATGGAGGAGTAATCTATGGTCCCCAATGGAAGACATGGCCATGTGCACACTGTTGCCGCCTCAGACTTATGCCCTTGTGTGAAACTGGGCGTATAGTGGAGGATATGCAGGCCATATCTGGATCATATTCCTCTATGTTCAGAATTAGTTAGAAAACTGCTCCTGGGTTACTGGTCCTCTGTAGCTCAGTTTGTAGAACATGGTACTTGCTGTGCCGGGATAGTGGGTAGAATTCCTGAGATTACCCATATGTATACACGCATAACTACGTCTCTTTGGGATAAAAGCATCTGCTACATGGCGTCTACACTGAACAAAAATGGCAACGCAACATGCAACAATTTCAAAGATTTTACTGACTTACAGTTTATAGAAGAAAATCAGTCATTTGAAATGAATTCTTTCAGCCCTAATCAATGGATTTCACATGACTGGGGTGCAGGGGGGTGGATTATCTTCACATGACTGGGGTGCAGGGGGGTTGATTATCTTCACATGACTGGGGTGCAGGGGGTGGATTATCTTCACATGACTGGGGTGCAGGGGGTGGATTATCTTCACATGACTGGGGTGCAGGGGGTTGATTATCTTCACATGACTGGGGTGCAGGGGGTTGATTATCTTCACATGACTGGGGTGCAGGGGGTGGATTATCTTCACATGACTGGGGTGCAGGGGGTGGATTATCTTCACATGACGGGTGCAGGGGGTTGATTATCTTCACATGACTGGGGTGCAGGGGGTGGATTATCTTCACATGACTGGGGTGCAGGGGGTGGATTATCTTCACATGACTGGGGTGCAGGGGGTGGATTATCTTCACATGACTGGGGTGCAGGTGGGTGGATTATCTTCACATGACTGGGATGCAGGGGGTTGATTATCTTCACATGACTGGGGTGCAGGGGGTGGATTATCTTCACATGACTGGGGTGCAGGGGGGTTGATTATCTTCACATGACTGGGGTGCAGGGGGGTGGATTATCTTCACATGACTGGGGTGCAGGTGGGTGGATTATCTTCACATGACTAGGGTGCAGGGGGGTTGATTATCTTCACATGACTGGGGTGCAGGGGGGTGGATTATCTTCACATGACTGGGGTGCAGGGGGGTGGATTATCTTCACATGACTGGGATGCAGGGGGGTGGATTATCTTCACATGACTGGGATGCAGGTGGGTGGATTATCTTGGCAAAGGAGAAATGCTCACTAACAGAGGAAGGTAAAGCTGTTTGTACGTACAGAAACAATTCTGGGATTTTTTATTTCAACTCATGAAATATGGGACCAACACTTTACATGTTGCGTTTGTATGTGTTCAGTGTCTATTAGCAGTCAGACATGGATATTGGATCACCAGCATGTTTTCATTAGCAGTCAGACATGGAGATTGGATCACCAGCATGTTTTCATTAGCAGTCAGACATGGAGATTGGATCACCAGCGGGCTAAAGATCACCAGCATGTTTTCATTAGCAGTCAGACATGGAGATTGGATCACCAGCGGGCTAAAGATCACCAGCATGTTTTCATTAGCAGTCAGACATGGAGATTGGATCACCAGCGGGCTAAAGATCACCAGCATGTTTTCATTAGCAGTCAGACATGGAGATTGGATCACCAGCAGGCTAAAGATCACCAGCATGTTTTCATTAGCAGTCAGACATGGAGATTGGATCACCAGCAGGCTAAAGATCACCAGCATGTTTTCATTAGCAGTCAGACATGGAGATTGGATCACCAGCATGTTTTCATTAGCAGTCAGACATGGAGATTGGATCACCAGCAGGCTAAAGATCACCAGCATGTTTTCATTAGCAGTCAGACATGGAGATTGGATCACCAGCAGGCTAAAGATCACCAGCATGTTTTCATTAGCAGTCAGACATGGATATTGGATCACCAGCGGGCTAAAGATCACCAGCATGTTTTCATTAGCAGTCAGACATGGAGATTGGATCACCAGCAGGCTAAAGATCACCAGCATGTTTTCATTAGCAGTCAGACATGGATATTGGATCACCAGCAGGCTAAAGATCACCAGCATGTTTTCATTAGCAATCAGACATGGATATTGGATCACCAGCAGGCTAAAGATCACCAGCATGTTTTCATTAGCAGTCAGACATGGAGATTGGATCACCAGCGGGCTAAAGATCACCAGCATGTTTTCATTAGCAGTCAGACATGGAGATTGGATCACCAGCAGGCTAAAGATCACCAGCATGTTTTCATTAGCAGTCAGACATGGATATTGGATCACCAGCAGGCTAAAGATCACCAGCATGTTTTCATTAGCAGTCAGACATGGAGATTGGATCACCAGCGGGCTAAAGATCACCAGCATGTTTTCATTAGCAGTCAGACATGGAGATTGGATCACCAGCATGTTTTCATTAGCAGTCAGACATGGATATTGGATCACCAGCAGGCTAAAGATCACCAGCATGTTTTCATTAGCAGTCAGACATGGAGATTGGATCACCAGCAGGCTAAAGATCACCAGCATGTTTTCATTAGCAGTCAGACATGGAGATTGGATCACCAGCAGGCTAAAGATCACCAGCATGTTTTCATTAGCAGTCAGACATGGAGATTGGATCACCAGCAGGCTAAAGATCACCAGCATGTTTTCATTAGCAGTCAGACATGGATATTGGATCACCAGCAGGCTAAAGATCACCAGCATGTTTTCATTAGCAGTCAGACATGGAGATTGGATCACCAGCGGGCTAAAGATCACCAGCATGTTTTCATTAGCAGTCAGACATGGAGATTGGATCACCAGCATGTTTTCATTAGCAGTCAGACATGGATATTGGATCACCAGCAGGCTAAAGATCACCAGCATGTTTTCATTAGCAGTCAGACATGGAGATTGGATCACCAGCGGGCTAAAGATCACCAGCATGTTTTCATTAGCAGTCAGACATGGATATTGGATCACCAGCAGGCTAAAGATCACCAGCATGTTTTCATTAGCAGTCAGACATGGAGATTGGATCACCAGCATGTTTTCATTAGCAGTCAGACATGGAGATTGGATCACCAGCGGGCTAAAGATCACCAGCATGTTTTCATTAGCAGTCAGACATGGAGATTGGATCACCAGCGGGCTAAAGATCACCAGCATGTTTTCATTAGCAGTCAGACATGGAGATTGGATCACCAGCGGGCTAAAGATCACCAGCATGTTTTCATTAGCAGTCAGACATGGAGATTGGATCACCAGCAGGCTAAAGATCACCAGCATGTTTTCATTAGCAGTCAGACATGGAGATTGGATCACCAGCAGGCTAAAGATCACCAGCATGTTTTCATTAGCAGTCAGACATGGATATTGGATCACCAGCAGGCTAAAGATCACCAGCATGTTTTCATTAGCAGTCAGACATGGAGATTGGATCACCAGCGGGCTAAAGATCACCAGCATGTTTTCATTAGCAGTCAGACATGGAGATTGGTTCACCAGCGGGCTAAAGATCACCAGCATGTTTTCCACCTACTCTACATCAACACTGACTTTCGTTCAACACTTTTTATAATATTGTTCACTTATTTTTGTTTTATTGAAAGATACTATTTAATCAAAAAACAGTTTTATCCTGATTTGTTCTTCTCCACTTTTCTGACTTTTTAAAATGTATTTCTGTTTTAAGTATCTACAATTGTAGTTGTTAAAGTTTCAGAATATTATCTTTATATATTTTTTCGAAGAGGTTTTTTAAGAGAGATGTCTGAATGAATCCAAATCTGCTTTAACTCGTCAATAGAATCTAATGTCTGAATGAATCTAAATCTGTTTTAACTCGTCAATAGAATCTAATGTCTGAATGAATCCAAATCTGCTTTAACTCGTCAATAGAATCGAATGTCTGAATGAATCTAAATCTGCTTTAACTCGTCGATAGAATCCAATGTCTGAATGAATCCAAATCTGCTTTAACTCGTCAATAGAATCTAATGTCTAAATGAATCAAAATCTGTTTTAACTCGTCAATAGAATCTAATGTCTGAATGAATCAAAATCTGTTTTAACTCGTCAATAGAATCGAATGTCTGAATGAATCAAAATCTGCTTTAACTCGTCAATAGAATCGAATGTCTAAATGAATCAAAATCTGTTTTAACTCGTCAATAGAATCCAATGTCTGAATGAATCAAAATCTGTTTTAACTCGTCAATAGAATCCAATGTCTGAATGAATCAAAATCTGTTTTAACTCGTCAATAGAATCTAAAGTCTGAATGAATCAAAATCTGTTTTAACTCGTCAATAGAATCCAATGTCTGAATGAATCAAAATCTGTTTTAACTCGTCAATAGAATCTAAAGTCTGAATGAATCAAAATCTGTTTTAACTCATCAATAGAATCCAATGTCTGAATGAATCAAAATCTGTTTTAACTCATCAATAGAATCTAAAGTCTGAATGAATCAAAATCTGTTTTAACTCATCAATAGAATCTAATGTCTGAATGAATCAAAATCTGTTTTAACTCATCAATAGAATCTAATGTCTGAATGAATCTAAATCTGTTTTAACTCGTCAATAGAATCTAATGTCTGAATGAATCTAAATCTGTTTTAACTCATCAATAGAATCGAATGTCTGAATGAATCTAAATCTGTTTTAACTCGTCAATAGAATCTAATGTCTGAATGAATCAAAATCTGTTTTAACTCGTCAATAGAATCCAATGTCTGAATGAATCCAAATCTGCTTTAACTCGTCAATAGAATCCAATGTCTGAATGAATCCAAATCTGCTTTAACTCGTCAATAGAATCGAATGTCTAAATGAATCAAAATCTGTTTTAACTCGTCAATAGAATCTAATGTCTGAATGAATCAAAATCTGCTTTAACTCGTCAATAGAATCGAATGTCTAAATGAATCAAATCTGTTTTAACTCGCCAATAGAATCTAATGTCTGAATGAATCAATCTGTTTTAACTCGTCAATAGAATCTAATGTCTGAATGAATCAATCTGTTTTAACTCGTCAATAGAATCTAATGTCTGAATGAATCAATCTGTTTTAACTCGTCAATAGAATCTAATGTCTGAATGAATCAATCTGTTTTAACTCGTCAATAGAATCCAATGTCTGAATGAATCAAAATCTGTTTTAACTCGTCAATAGAATCTAAAGTCTGAATGAATCAAAATCTGTTTTAACTCGTCAATAGAATCCAATGTCTGAATGAATCAAAATCTGTTTTAACTCGTC
>NW_027039865.1:0-9013 GCF_034236695.1 Oncorhynchus nerka | reverse complement strand
CCACTAGTTAGGGAGGCAGGTATTCTAGCGGTTAGAGCTTTGGGGTGGTAACCCACTAGTTAGGGAGGCAGGTAGCCTAGCGGTTAGCACTTTGGGGTGGTAACCCACTAGTTAGGGAGGCAGGTATTCTAGCGCTTAGAGCTTTGGGGTGGTAACCCACTAGTTAGGGAGGCAGGTAGCCTAGCGGTTAGCGCTTTGGGGTGGTAACCCACTAGTTAGGGAGGCAGGTATTCTAGCGCTTAGAGTTTGGGGTGGTAACCCACTAGTTAGGAAGGCAGGTAGCCTAGCGGTTAGCGCTTTGGGGTGGTAACCCACTAGTTAGGGAGGCAGGTCTTCTAGCGGTTAGAGCTTTGGGGGTGGTAACCCACTAGTTAGGGAGGCAGGTAGCCTAGCGGTTAGAGCTTTGGGGTGGTAACCCAAAAGTTAGGGAGGCAGGTAGCCTAGCGGTTAGAGCTTTGGGGTGGTAACCCAAAAGTTAGGGAGGCAGGTAGCCTAGCGGTTAGAGCTTTGGGGTGGTAACCCACAAGTTAGGGAGGCAGGTAGCCTAGCGGTTAGAGCTTTGGGGTGGTAACCCACAAGTTAGGGAGGCAGGTAGCCTAGCGGTTAGAGCTTTGGGGTGGTAACCCACAAGTTAGGGAGGCAGGTAGCCTAGCGGTTAGAGCTTTGGGGTGGTAACCCACAAGTTAGGGAGGCAGGTAGCCTAGCGGTTAGAGCTTTGGGGTGGTAACCCACAAGTTAGGGAGGCAGGTAGCCTAGCGGTTAGAGCTTTGGGGTGGTAACCCACTAGTTAGGGAGGCAGGTAGCCTAGCGGTTAGAGCTTTGGGGTGGTAACGCAAAAGTTAGGGAGGCAGGTAGCCTAGCGGTTAGAGCTTTGGAGTGGTAACCCACTAGTTAGGGAGGCAGGTATTCTAGCGGTTAGAGCTTTGGGGTGGTAACCCACTAGTTAGGAGGCAGGTAGCCTAGCGGTTAGCACTTTGGGGTGGTAACCCACTATTTAGGGAGGCAGGTATTCTAGCGCTTAGAGCTTTGGGGTGGTAACCCACTAGTTAGGGAGGCAGGTAGCCTAGCGGTTAGCGCTTTGGGGTGGTAACCCACTAGTTAGGAAGGCAGGTATTCTAGCGCTTAGAGCTTTGGGGTGGTAACCCACTAGTTAGGAAGGCAGGTAGCCTAGCGGTTAGCGCTTTGGGGTGGTAACCCACTAGTTAGGGAGGCAGGTCTTCTAGTGGTTAGAGCATTGGGGTGGTAACCCACTAGTTAGGGAGGCAGGTAGCCTAGTGGTTAGAGCTTTGGGGTGGTAACCCACTAGTTAGGGAGGCAGGTAGCCTAGCGGTTAGAGCTTTGGGGTGGTAACGCAAAAGTTAGGGAGGCAGGTAGCCTTGCGGTTAGAGCTTTGGGGTGGTAACCCACTAGTTAGGGAGGCAGGTAGCCTAGCGTTTAGCGCTTTGGGGTGGTAACCCACTAGTTAGGGAGGCAGGTAGCCTAGCGGTTAGAGCTTTGGGGTGGTAACCCACTAGTTAGGGAGGCAGGTAGCCTAGCGGTTAGAGCTTTGGGGTGGTAACCCACTAGTTAGGAGGCAGGTAGCCTAGCGGTTAGAGCTTTGGAGTGGTAACCCACTAGTTAGGAGGCAGGTATTCTAGCGGTTAGAGCTTTGGGGTGGTAACCCACTAGTTAGGAGGCAGGTAGCCTAGCGGTTAGAGCTTTGGGGTGGTAACCCACAAGTTAGGGAGGCAGGTAGCCTTAGCGGAGTTAGAGCTTGGGGGTGGTAACCCACAAGTTAGGGGAGGCAGGTAGCCTAGCTGTTAGAGCTTTGGGGTGGTAACCCAAAAGTTAGGGAGGCAGGTAGCCTGGCGGTTGCTTGCCGGGGGTGGTAACCCACTATTTAGGGAGGCAGGTATTCCTAGCGCTTAGAGCTTTGGGGTGGTAACCCACTAGTTAGGGAGGCAGGAGTAGCCCTGGCGGACCCAGCGCTTTGGGGTGAGAAGTAACCCACTATGGTTAGGAAGGCAGGTATTCTAGGCGCTTGCAGAGCTTTGGGGTGGTAACCCACTAGTTAGGAGGAGAGGCAGGTACGCCTAGCGGTTAGAGCTTTGGGTGGTAACCCACTAGTTAGGGAGGCAGGTAGCCTAGCGGTTAGAGCTTTGGGGTGGTAACCCAAACCCGAACATAAGAGCCGACAAGGTGAAAAATCTGTCGATATGCCATTGAGCAAGTCACTTAAACCTAATTTGCTCCACTGGTGCTGAACTACTACGGCTGACCCTGTAAAACAACACATTCCACTGCACCTCTCATACTACCATGACTGACCCTGTAAAACAACACCTATCATACTACCATGACTGACCCTGTAAAACAGCACCTATTATACTACTATGACTGACCCTGTACAACAACACCTATCATACTACTATGACTGACCCTGTAAAACAACACCTATCACACTACTGGGACTGACCCTGTAAAACAACACCTATCATACTACTATGACTGACCCTGTACAACAACACCTATCATACTACTATGTCTGACCCTGTAAAACAACACCTATCATACTACTATGACTGACCCTGTAAAACAGCACCTATCATACTACTATGACTGACCCTGTGAAACAACACCTATCATACTACTATGACTGACCCTATAAAACAACACCTATCATACTACTATGACCCTGTAAAACAACACCTATCATACTACTATGACTGACCCTGTAAAACAACACCTATCATACTACTGGGACTGACCCTGTAAAACAACACCTATCATACTACTATGACTGACCCTGTAAAACAACACCTATCATACTACCATGACTGACCCTGTAAAACAACACCTATCATACTACTATGACCCTGTAAAACAACACCTATCTTACTACTATGACTGACCCTGTAAAACAACACCTATCATACTACTATGACTGACCCTGTGAAACAACACCTATCATACTACTATGACTGACCCTGTAAAACAACACCTATCACACTACTATGACTGACCCTGTGAAACAACACCTATCATACTACTATGACTGACCCTGTACAACAACACCTATCATACTACTATGACTGACCCTGTAAAACAACACCTATCATACTACTATGACTGACCCTATAAAACAACACCTATCATACTACTATGACCCTGTAAAACAACACCTATCATACTACTATGACTGACCCTGTAAAACAACACCTATCATACTACTATGACTGACCCTGTAAAACAACACCTATCATACTACTATGACTGACCCTGTAGAACAACACCTATCATACTACTACTATGACTGACCCTGTACAACAACACCTATCACACTACTATGGCTGACCCTGTACAACAACACCTATCATACTACTATGACTGACCCTGTAAAACAACACCTATCATACTACTATGACTGACCCTGTAAAACAGCACCTATCATACTACTATGACTGACCCTGTAAAACAACACCTATCATACTACTATGACTGACCTTGTAAAACAACACCTATCATACTACTGGGACTGACCCTGTAAAACAACACCTATCATACTACTACTATGACTGACCCTGTACAACAACACCTATCATACTACTACTATGACTGACCCTGTACAACAACACCTATCACACTACTATGGCTGACCCTGTACAACAACACCTATCATACTACCATGACTGACCCTGTACAACAACACCTATCACACTACTATGGCTGACCCTGTACAACAACACCTATCATACTACTATGACTGACCCTGTAAAACAACACCTATCATACTACTACGGCTGGCCCTGTAAAACAACACATTCCACTGCACCTCTCCGCTGTATGTAATTATCTTTGAATATCTTGTAGTCCTCAATATGTATTGTGTTTCTACTCAGTATGTATTGTGTTTCTACTCAGTATGTATTGTGTTTCTACTCAATATGTATTGTGTTTCTACTCAATATGAATATGTATTGTGTTTCTACTCAGTATGAATATGTATTGTGTTTCTACTCAATATGAATATGTATTGTGTTTCTACTCAGTATGAATATGTATTGTGTTTCTACTCAATATGAATATGTATTGTGTTTCTACTCAGTATGTATTGTGTTTCTACTCAATATGTATTGTGTTTCTACTCAATATGAATATGTATTGTGTTTCTACTCAATATGTATTGTGTTTCTACTCAATATGTATTGTGTTTCTACTCAGTATGAATATGTATTGTGTTTCTACTCAATATGTATTGTGTTTCTACTCAGTATGTATTGTGTTTCTACTCAGTATGTATTGTGTTTCTACTCAGTATGTATTGTGTTTCTACTCAATATGTATTGTGTTTCTACTCAGTATGAATATGTATTGTGTTTCTACTCAGTATGTATTGTGTTTCTACTCAGTATGAATATGTATTGTGTTTCTACTCAGTATGTATTGTGTTTCTACTCAATATGTATTGTGTTTCTACTCAATATGAATATGTATTGTGTTTCTACTCAATATGTATTGTGTTTCTACTCAATATGTATTGTGTTTCTACTCAGTATGTATTGTGTTTCTACTCAATATGAATTGTGTTTCTACTCAATATGTATTGTGTTTCTACTCAATATGTATTGTGTTTCTACTCAGTATGTATTGTGTTTCTACTCAGTATGTATTGTGTTTCTAGTCAATATGAATATGTATTGTGTTTCTACTCAATATGTATTGTGTTTCTAGTCAATATGAATATGTATTGTGTTTCTACTCAGTATGTATTGTGTTTCTACTCAATATGTATTGTGTTTCTACTCAGTATGTATTGTGTTTCTACTCAGTATGTATTGTGTTTCTACTCAATATGTATTGTGTTTCTACTCAGTATGTATTGTGTTTCTACTCAATATGTATTGTGTTTCTACTCAATGTGTATTGTGTTTCTACTCAATATGTATTGTGTTTCTACTCAGTATGTATTGTGTTTCTACTCAATATGAATATGTATTGTGTTTCTACTCAATATGTATTGTGTTTCTACTCAGTATGTATTGTGTTTCTACTCAGTATGTATTGTGTTTCTACTCAATATGTATTGTGTTTCTACTCAATATGAATATGTATTGTGTTTCTACTCAGTATGTATTGTGTTTCTACTCAATATGTATTGTGTTTCTACTCAGTATGTATTGTGTTTCTACTCAGTATGTATTGTGTTTCTACTCAGTATGTATTGTGTTTCTACTCAGTATGTATTGTGTTTCTACTCAGTATGTATTGTGTTTCTACTCAGTATGTATTGTGTTTCTACTCAGTATGTATTGTGTTTCTACTCAGTATGTATTGTGTTTCTACTCAATATGTATTGTGTTTCTACTCAATATGTATTGTGTTTCTACTCAGTATGTATTGTGTTTCTACTCAGTATGAATATGTATTGTGTTTCTACTCAGTATGAATATGTATTGTGTTTCTACTCAGTATGTATTGTGTTTCTACTCAGTATGTATTGTGTTTCTACTCAGTATGAATATGTATTGTGTTTCTACTCAGTATGTATTGTGTTTCTACTCAATATGTATTGTGTTTCTACTCAGTATGTATTGTGTTTCTACTCAATATGTATTGTGTTTCTACTCAGTATGTATTGTGTTTCTACTCAGTATGTATTGTGTTTCTACTCAATATGAATATGTATTGTGTTTCTACTCAATATGTATTGTGTTTCTACTCAGTATGTATTGTGTTTCTAGTCAGTATGTATTGTGTTTCTACTCAGTATGTATTGTGCCTCTACTCAGTATGTATTGTGTTCTACTCAGTATGTATATGTGTTTCTATGTATTGTGTTTCTACCAATATGAATATGTATTGTGTTTCTACTCAATATGAATATGTATTGTGTTTCTACTCAATATGAATATGTATTGTGTTTCTACTCAGTATGTATTGTGTTTCTACTCAATATGAATATGTTTGTGTTTCTACTCAGTATGTATTGTGTTTTCTATGAATATGTATTGTGTTTTCAATATTGTATTGTGTTTCTACTCAATGAATATGTATTGTGTTTCTACTCAGTATGTATTGTGTTTCTACTCAGTATGTATTGTGTTTCTATATGTATTGTGTTTCTACCAGTATGTATTGTGTTTCAATATGTATTGTGTTTCTACTCAATATGTATTGTGTTTCTACTCAATATGAATATGTATTGTGTTTCTACTCAGTATGTATTGTGTTTCTACTCAATATGAATATGTATTGTATTTCTACTCAGTATGTATTGTGTTTCTACTCAATATGAATATGTATTGTGTTTCTACTCAATATGAATATGTATTGTGTTTCTACTCAGTATTTATTGTGTTTCTACTCAGTATGTATTGTGTTTCTACTCAATATGAATTGTGTTTCTATGTATGTATTGTGTTTCTACTGTGTATTGTGTTTCATCAGTATGTATTGTGTTTCTACTCAATATGAATATGTATTGTGTTTCTACTCAGTATGTATTGTGTTTCTACTCAATATGAATATGTATTGTGTTTCTACTCAGTATGTATTGTGTTTCTACTCAGTATGTATTGTGTTTCTACTCAATATGTATTGTGTTTCTACTCAGTATGAATATGTATTGTGTTTCTACTCAATATGAATATGTATTGTGTTTCTACTCAATATGAATATGTATTGTGTTTACCAATATGAATATGTATTGTGTTTCTACTCAATATGAATATGTATTGTGTTTCTACTCAATATGAATATGTATTGTGTTTCTACTCAGTATGTATTGTGTTTCTACTCAATATGAATATGTATTGTGTTTCTACTCAGTATGTATTGTGTTTCTACTCAGTATGTATTGTGTTTCTACTCAATGTGTATTGTGTTTCTACTCAATATGTATTGTATTTCTACTCAATATGAATATGTATTGTGTTTCTACTCAATATGTATTGTGTTTCTACTCAGTATGTATTGTGTTTCTACTCAATATGAATATGTATTGTGTTTCTACTCAGTATGTATTGTGTTTCTACTCAGTATGTATTGTGTTTCTACTCAGTATGTATTGTGTTTCTACTCAATATGAATATGTATTGTGTTTCTACTCAGTATGAATATGTATTGTGTTTCTACTCAATATGTATTGTGTTTCTACTCAATATGTATTGTGTTTCTACTCAGTATGTATTGTGTTTCTACTCAATATGAAATATGTATTGTGTTTACCAGTATGTATTGCGTTTCTACTCTCAGTATGTATTGTGTTTCTACTCAATATGAATATGTATTGTGTTTCTACTCAATATGTATTGTGTTTCTACTCAATATGTATTGTGTTTCTACTCAGTATGTATTGTGTTTCTACTCAGTATGTATTGTGTTTCTACTCAATATGAATATGTATTGTGTTTCTACTCAATATGTATTGTGTTTCTACTCAGTATGAATATGTATTGTGTTTCTACTCAATATGAATATGTATTGTGTTTCTACTCAGTATGTATTGTGTTTCTACTCAGTATGAATTGTGCTTCTCAATATGAATATGTATTGTGTTTCTACTCAATATGAATATGTATTGTGTTTCTACTCAATATGTATTGTGTTTCTACTCAATATGAATTGTGTTTCTACTCAATATGTATTGTGTTTCTACTGAATATGAATTGTATTTCTACTCAATATGAATTGTGTTTCTACTGAATATGAATTGTATTTCTACTCAATATGTATTGTGTTTCTACTCAATATGTATTGTGTTTCTACTCAGTATGAATATGTATTGTGTTTCTACTCAATATGAATATGTATTGTGTTTCTACTCAATATGAATATGTATTGTGTTTCTACTCAATATGAATATGTATTGTGTTTCTACTCAATATGAATATGTATTGTGTTTCTACTCAATATGAATATGTATTGTGTTTCTACTCAGTATGTATTGTGTTTCTACTCAATATGAATATGTATTGTGTTTCTACTCAGTATGTATTGTGTTTCTACTCAGTATGTATTGTGTTTCTACTCAATGTGTATTGTGTTTCTCAATATGTATTGTATTTACTTTAATATGAATATGTATTGTGTTTCTACTCAATATGTATTGTGTTTCTACTCAGTATGTATTGTGTTTCTACTCAATATGAATATGTATTGTGTTTCTACTCAGTATGTATTGTGTTTCTACTCAGTATGTATTGTGTTTCTACTCAGTATGTATTGTGTTTCTACTCAATATGAATATGTATTGTGTTTCTACTCAGTATGAATATGTATTGTGTTTCTACTCAATATGTATTGTGTTTCTACTCAATATGTATTGTGTTTCTACTCAATATGTATTGTGTTTCTACTCAATATGAATATGTATTGTGTTTCTACTCAGTATGTATTGTGTTTCTACTCAGTATGTATTGTGTTTCTACTCAATATGAATATGTATTGTGTTTCTACTCAATATGTATTGTGTTTCTACTCAATGTGTATTGTGTTTCTACTCAATGTATTGTGTTTCTAATTGTGTTTCTACTCAATATGAATATGTATTGTGTTTCTACTATATGAATATGTATTGTGTTTCTACTCAATATGTATTGTGTTTACCAGTATGTATCAGTTTTCTACCAATATGAATATGTATTGTGTTTATTGTGTTTCTACTCAGTATGAATTGTGTTTCTACTCAATATGAATATGTATTGTGTTTCTACTCAATATGAATATGTATTGTGTTTCTACTCAATATGTATTGTGTTTCTACTGAATATGAATTGTGTTTCTACTCAATATGAATTGTGTTTCTACTCAATATGTATTGTGTTTCTACTGAATATGAATTGTATTTCTACTCAATATGAATTGTGTTTCTACTGAATATGAATTGTATTTCTACTCAATATGTATTGTGTTTCTACTGAATATGTATTGTGTTTCTACTGAATATGAATTGTATTTCTACTCAGTATGTATTGTGTTTCTACTGAATATGAATTGTGTTTCTACTCAATATGAATATGTATTGTGTTTCTAC